>NC_034411.1:88040794-88151242 GCF_002078875.1 Numida meleagris | reverse complement strand
CTCCTCTCCTCTCCTCTCCTCTCCTCTCCTCCCCTGTCCTCTCCTCCCCTGTCCTCCCCTGCCCTCCCCTCAGGAATCTGCTCTTTTGCATTGCCAAAAGTATAAACACAATCACAGAAGAGGTGACAAAACTGGAATTTATGCCATCCACAGATTCTGAGAATTGGTACCAGTGTGTTGGTTTGATAGCAGTCTTCATATGATGACTGATTACATGAAGTGATTGATACATATGTGCATACATATACATAATACAATGAATATATAATGATATATAAATAAAAATGCATATCTAATATTTATGTACATTAATAAGTAATTCTGGTGTTGCAGAAGATTTCTTGCTGTCCTCCAAAATTAAGAACAGAGCTTTATTTGAGGTTTGTTTTAGCTAGTAATCAATTACATGAAATTATATTTAGGAAACATATAATTCATTTTCTTCCTGTGTGATGATGGTGCAGGCAATTAAGAGGTGATCATTAGAAGAACGGGTATGGAAAACAAGAACTGATGACAGAGTTTTTCAAGCATCTTTTATGGCTTTTTCATGTACATAATGCATATTCCCTGTACAGATGAGAAAATTCAGATGATTCATAAAATGAAAGCAGTGTGAATGAATGCATACTGCTGGCTGTACAACCCAGTTAATAATGTATTCATTACTTCCAGCTAATACTAGAACATACAGTTGCTACATCTAAATCACACTGAGGCATTTTCCATGCTGATTTATACCCAGAAGAGGGCAGTTCCCAGTCCTGATTTTCAGGAAAGGCAATGTGTTTAAACAGAGGACTGGACGAGCACTTGGAAGGTTAAGGCTCAGCAATTTTTCCGCAGGTTTCTTATGTAACTAGTTAAGACTTGATTTCCAAACAGGCCATACAACCACAATTCTTCCATTTGGCCTCTCAGTTAAAATAAAGAAGTAGAACTGGATGTAAAGACCAAAACGCAGGATTCTTTCTTGGTCTGACTGAATTCCTTAACCAACAGACACAGTCTTCTTATTCTCATCTGGTTGGCTGATTGCTGAGCTGGTTGCTCACATTCAACAGTGTTGCTCTGTGACAGGGGAGAAAGTCCTGAGGAGCTCCTGGCTCCCTCTCAGCTTGGTGTGAACCTTCTGCATCAACCAGGAATGCACACAGACCATGCATACATGTGTAATAAACAGAGGAAAGCCTAACTGAGAAACTTTAAAAGCATAGATGTGAGAGTGACGATGACTTTCTCTTTGCCAGCAAGACCTAGGGTTGTCTAAAAGAACATTTTAATGGTCATAATACTGTAAAAGTGACAGCTGACTGGTCTCCAGTGCCTTCTCAACTAGATAGGAACTAGGTTGGATTTTGAGGCTTACGATTCTGGAACAATGTAAATAAAATGGGTGCTGTGCAGGTTGCACTTTTGCTGATATGGTTTCTGGGCTATGTTTGCTCTTATCAGTATATAGTAACCCCAAGACAAAAATAAAAATAACAGAATCTTCAATTTACATATTTGCATCTTGACATAGACAAGTTACAATGCTTTCCCTTTATCCACTGTAGCTAGTTGCTGCTAGCTGGTGAAAATTACTAAAATGCCCTTTAAAGTATCCTCTTCTAAATGTTCTCAGTTATATGTATTATGACCTTCACAACAGAAGGGTGAACACATTCCTCCTGCTTCCTCTTTTGGCTGAATACTTTTTTTCTCCCAGTTTTCTCCCAAGATGGGAAAATGGGTGGACAGTTGCTAGGGATGCATGTGTCTTCTCCTCATGGGACTGACAGTGAAGCAAATGTAATAAGTAAGCTGCTGATTCTTCCCATGAAAGTGAGTAAAATGGTGGGAGATATCCCATTTTGAACTATGGTAGAGTTAATTTTTTTGCTAGTATCTTGTATGTGCTGCATTTTGGATTTAGGATGAGAATAATGTTGATAACACACTGATGTTTTATTTGCCACTGAGCAGTGCTTATGCAGAGCGAAGGATGTTTCAGCTTTTGATGCTGCCCTGCCAGCAAGGAGCTGGGGGTTTTCAAGCAGCTGGAAGGGAACAGAACCAGGCCCGCTGACTGCAACTCGCCAAAGGGATGTCCCATACCTCATGGCATCGAACTGAATGTTAAAAATGGTGGAGTTGACTGAGCTGTATGGCTGGTCAGGGACTGGCTGAGCTTCAATCAGTAGGTGTTGAGCAGTTGCATTATGCATCATTTGTTTTGTATATTCTTTTATCATTATTAGGAGTTTTTTTAATTTCCCTTCTTTTTCTATCCTATTAAACTGTCTTTATCTCAACGCACAAGTTTTACCTTTTTCCAGTTCCTTTCCCATCCCAATGGGGGAACTGAGCAAGTGGCTGCATAGTGCTCAACTGCTTGCCAAGTTAAACCACACCAAGAGCTCCTGAACAACCATCCTGAATGGATGGTGGAAGATATGCACGACTTCTGCAGAGTTGGAGAGTGGTTTCACCTTACTTCATCAGTCAAATGTTGTTTTGCCCCTCTGGGCCTACACTGAAGGCATCCTTGTTAAGAAGCAGTGAGGGGACTGAGAGCTGAGCAGTGAAGCAGGCTGAGGTGTGTCTGCATGGAGATGTCACACTGAGGACATGGTGTGTGTCTAGGTCTGGTAGCTTCTCCCCAGGACCTTGGCATGGCCCCTTGAAATACCTGGAAATCTCCTTCACCTGAGAGACTCAGTTGACTTTGCACAAAAGATGTAAAAACAACCTCCAAGACTCTGCCAGTAGCTCTCAAACCTTAAATACTTTAAGGAGCATTTTGTTTAGCCTTGCTGAGGGAGTGCCGGCACTAATTGAAGAAATGATTGAAATACCTGCTGTAAGCCGGAGGCTAAGTTTGACTACATAATGACACACCACACACCCTTGCCGGGCACTGTGCTGGCACAGATAAGCCCCACCATCAATTTGCAGCTTATTTCAAAATCAGAAACTTGTCTTTCTTTTGTCTTCTTGATTTCCTTTTGTTTGTAGACCTGGATATTGGATCCAGTGTTCCCTGAAGCAGCAGAAGTCTAAGGAAATACTTTAAGGCAACAGATAAGAAATCCTTTGGAAGACAGAGAATTTCATGAAGCACTAACCACCTCTCTGACAGAAATGGTCTTCAAAAAGCTTTGAACTGAGCAACTACGTAAGACCATAAAAACTCAAAATCAGTTTTGAGTTCTTAACAGTTTTGCTATTTGACTGTTTTCACCATTCATTTTGCCAGCAACCTACTGCTGTACAACTATACTAATACATAATTGTGTAAGATAATCTTTTATATTTGCATCTCAGTAATTAAAATAAAAAAAATAATAATCTAATCACTTCTTAAAGAAAAGGGGATCATAACTGCACTGAATATGAACTGCAGATTGTAGCTGGTCAGGGATTTTTAAATGAAAGCTTTTGGAAGGAGGTACAAATGCTCTGAAATTAAAGCGCATTCATTTTGTCTCTCTTTATCATCTTGCCCCTACAAGGTGAACTATTCTGTGAATTTGTCAGTTTGTAAAGATTTAGTAAAATTTCCCAGAAGAGATAGACCATTTTGTTCAGTCATTGTGGAAGTGGAAATTACAGCCTGTCCAGTTCAAAGTGAACACTGGCTTTCAAATAGGAGTCCGCATACAAAAATGAAAACATAAACAAAGCCAAACATAATTGACTGGAAACACACTTTAAATATTATTTTGGAACTTATTTTACTAGAAATATTTCACTTTTCATCTTTGATTTTTAACTGGAATCTGTTTTCAAAAAATAGTCAGATGGAGTCAGGTGGAAAACATTTCCTTCCCAGCTCTGGTATTGTTGCTCCATGGGACAGATTAAAGATACACAGTTGTTAGTAACCATGAAGATTAATTAAGATTGTAGTTGAGAGTTACTACCAAACTTTCCTCATTTTCTAAGCAAAGGAGACTGATGTTACCGTTAGTTAATATACAGCAAGGTGTGAGTTGAGGAGGAGGGACAAGGGAAGGGATGTAAACTAAAACCAAGAAAGGTTCAGACTAGACCTAAGGAGAAACTTTTTCTCCACAAGTGTTTCAGATTAGATATAAGGAGATGTCTTTCCTCCATTAGTGCAGCCCAGCAGTGGAGCAGGTTGCCTAGAGAAGCTGCGCCACCTATGATCTTGGAGGCTTCCAAGACCCGACTAGGTAAATCCTGGGGCAACATGTCCTGGCCCCACAGTTGGCTCAACTCTGAGAAGGAGATTGGGGACCTCCTGAGGCACCTTCCAGCCTGAATTACCCTGTGATCCTAATTTAATTTACCTAGAAAGCTGGAGTTGCTTTTCTACCTGGTGGCTTCTGCGTAGCCCTCCAGCATGCTCTGGTGCTCTTGAAGCTCTGGTGAAACTTGAGGGGATGCAATTCTCTGCAGCAGCCTGGTGCAGTGTATCCCATTCCTGCTCCTGTCGACCACCTCCAGTTTTGGGCATGTCTCCAGCTTGTGACACAGGAGGCAGAAAGGTGCTATACAGGAGGAGAGAGAGGGAAATCTCAGTTCTCCCCTTCCTGCGCAAAATTGGAAGGCGTACCTCCTGCTGAGCACAGAGCTGTCACTATTCTTCCATTGTGGCAATCTGACTTCCCTGAGAAGGCATCTTCAAGGGAGACAGACTATTTATTTATGATAACATATGGGTTTGGTGTGCAAGTTTAATTGTGAATTTTATAACTTTGTTTTATCTTCTGCAGAATATGTCTATGTAAGGCATCTCTATGGCCACAAAGTTTGCACTGCGCTCTTATTCTGACTGATTTAATGTTTCCTGATTTAGGTTAGCATTATTCAGCCCATGATCTGTGAACTGCTGTTGCTCCGTAGAACATCAAAGAGTTTCCACTAGATGATTGTAGGCAACCTTCTGCCCCTCCAAAAAGCCCACTCTCATGCAGTCAAGCACAAAATAAATCAAAATAAGGAAGATCAAATAACAAATGAGTATTTAAAATGTACATTGTTGTTCTGGTTTAAAAATGAATACCACTGTGCTGGCAGTGCATGAGATAGCACTTTCTTTTTCTCCCCAAATAGTAGATGGTAGATGGTCTTTTAATTAGATAAGTTTGTTGACACTTCAGTTAAAAGAAAATAATTTAGATCTCAGTTTAGATGCTCTGACAGGGTTTTGGCCCCTTACTGATATTCCAGCCTCAACAGAGTACTAATTCAGGCAGATAGAATTTCTAAGCATTTCTTTTTTTCAGAAGTATAGCTTTCTAATGCCGACTATGCTAATAGTGAGATTTTCATAAGATCGTACGATAATGGATAAAACCTACACAATACTATTTCAATTGTCTCTCTAATATTTCTGTAATCACCAATGGTGATACTGCAGCTGCATTAAACTTTGTTTTCTGAAATGGAAGGAAATGATAGCTTGCTTGCCACTCCATGCTAAGACTATTCTCTAGAAAGTTGTCTTTGAATAAGCTTTAGGGCATGTGAAGGAAATGCTGTGAACTTACCCTAAAGAATATTTTTGCTCCCAGCTGGAGTTTTATCAATAATCCCTCATGGAAATCTCACACTTAGCCCCATATGCAGTTCCTGTAGATAAGCAGCCTCTCCTAAGCTTGATTCTGCAGTTGCTACTGAGAGCCTCAGGATGTGTTCTTCACCTCATGGCCTCAGAGTATGTTAAACCTGAAGATGCTGCTTTCAGGGGTGAAGACAATCAGCAGCTAAGAATATTTTTCTCCATGAAATAAGCCAGTGCAGACTTTGAAAACTAGCACAGTCTTTGAGTAAGGCACCAGATGGAGGGCAGGCTGGCTGGCCAGGCTCCTGTCTGCAATCCCAGCACATTCCTCCTGGTGTCCCAGCCTCCCCCATTCCACAAGGTCAACCTCTCTTTGCTTCCTCTATTTTAATCACCCAGTATCTTTGAAGTCACTTTAAAGGTCTACTGTTAAAAAATTAATATCCAGTAGATGATGCTTCCTATTGTTATATGCCGGAAAATTGCCTACAGTAATGGTCCTGCTCATGTTTAGATGGTTCCTTCAGCAGCTGAGTATGTTTCCCTGCATCTCCTTGCCTCCTAACCGTGCATAATTAAATCTTTGTAAGATCTTATAAACAGTGTGCAGGAAAGAAGAAAAAATACTGAGATGTGCAGCTACTGTGCAAAGTTTGCTAGTCAGTACGTATCTAGGAATATTGCATATTAATGATGATCAGGAGAGAACTGCTTCCTCTCCTACCAGCTTAAGATCTGTACAAATCCTCTGGTCTTCGCAGAGATATTTTGGTGCTATGAGATCAGGCAAAAGTGTCATGTGTTGGCCTTACTGCTGAGCAAGTCAGGATCACATGCACTGAAGACATTAGTCATGGACATAATCCATAAAAATTATTTTACTGCTGTTAATGTTGTTATTTCGCATGAAGCTGGGCATGTAATCATTTAATATCCATTATTAAAATCTTACTCAGTATTTTGAAGGTATAACTGTCAAATGTGTAGTAGTGAGTTGGTTTTATAGAAGTAAAGCTGCAAAGCCTTGGAGCTACCAACTGCTGAGACTAAACAATGCTTCAAAAGACTCTGTAAGGCCAACAGGCAGATTTCAGGCTTCAGATTCATCTATTTCATTGCAGGTAATTAGTTACAGATGCCAAAATAAAGATTCCCCATGTTCCTTCCACTTGCAGTGCTACCTTCTTCTGTTTCAATGGGAATGCCTTCAGTATGGATGTCCAGGGAGGGAACAGAGAATGAAGTTCCACTGACCTACCTTTTAGCTCATAAATTCCTCTTTCAGTTACAGCTAACCTAGTTACTTGCTTGCTTTCTTCTCAGCTGTACATATCTCAACCCTAGAGAAAACATGACTCGTCATGCTAGGGGTCTTCATTTTACCACTTCTGCTTGGAAAATTTTGTGTGCTCTTCATGTTTCTGAATCCAGATTCAGTAAATGCTGTTAAAGGTTTGTCTTTGGTCTTTTTTTATAAACTCATGCAGTCATTTACACTCAATCCTGGTATTTCTCTTAAAAGCTTCATTCAGATCTCAGCTGAAAAATGTCAGTAATAAATAACTAATCTGCAAGACAAACTGCTAGGGGGATGTTTGTGTATCAATGTAGAATTGACAAATTCTCTAAAACTTCTTCTCTGAATCAACCCGGAAGTGTCTGAGGAGATTTCTTTATTCATGACAGAAATATCATTAGTGCAAAATATTTACCTTTAAGGAGGGGAAAAATGAAGAACAAGTTTACAGTAATGACACTGAAAGAGCTGCAGTGATGTTTTGCCTTCAGAACAAAAAAATAATTAAAGAGGGCTTTCAGTAGAGTTACATTTTTTTATTCATCTGCTCTGAACTTTCTTAGACTGTCTTCAGAGATAGCACAGCCTACATGGACTATGAAGTCTACAATTCAAAGCTCTTGCTTATGGGCATGGCTATCCATTTAAGGATACTCCCTGTTGACTCATCTGAAAGTGTGGCTTACAAAACATCAAGAAAGAGTCACATTCATTGGAGCAATGTGAGCATGCACAATTTCTCTGAGATGGTTGTCTTTCACGCTGCACGTTTGCCTAATAACAAAGGAGTGGAAGTCATACAGGAATGAATGCATTTGAAACCTGCATCTCTATGGAAATAGATTTAAGATTACAGTAGAATAAAGAACAGACCTTCAATTAAGTCATGAGGCATGAAATCTGACCAAAGTTATCTCTTTGCAATATTTCTCAGGTATGGTTACTACTGCATATGAAGGAAATATAATTTATCAGCATACATGTATCTCCTCCCAGCTGCAGGCCTGCTCTACTAAAGTAGTGATTATGTTTGCTGACATCACAGGAAAAGATAAATATTTCTTCAAGAATATGAGAAGTTCCTACTGAGGGTCTCAGACTTACCAAGACACTATTTTTTTGAGTGGTTCATCTTGAGTTCTACATCAGGAAAGAATATGTAAATATCATCTTTAAGAAGCACAAAATCATTCCTAAACTGTATTATTCAGGGAAGTTGAATTCTAAGTAGTCAAAAACCTCTGAGCCAGGTTTGCCCTATCTGATATGATAGTTCATTCCAGCTCTGCCAAGAGAAAGGAGAGATAGCATAGAGTAACACAGACTAACAAGGAACAGTTTTCCATTATTGTTTATTGCTGCAGCCCTCTTATGACCCCATAAAACTCAAGCCGGGTGTGTCGTGAGAACACAAAGAAAGGAGCCATAATATTTATCTCACCGATAACTGAATCAAATTTGACTTTTAAAGTACAATCTCTCAAATGGTGAATATTGTAAGTTAATGAAAACTACTTACCATTATACAAGCTGTTTGTTAAGCCATGTGTCAGATAATTTAAACAATGAGCAAGCTAACATGAAAACTCCTCAGTTGTAAGAGTTGACTTTGAAATGCTGCCAGCCTTGCCTGTGCTTGATCCACCCATTTGCAGAGGTAATATTAGATGTGTGATGGAGTGGGAAATGTTCTCAGTTTCTCACTTTGCAGACCTCTGTATTTGAGTCTATCTGTCTACCCTCCTATAAGCTTGTGTGCAAAAAATTGTGGGACGTAAATAAATGCTAACTAGAAAATGCTTGAATCCTGGCTTATCTGGGTGTTTAGACACACCTCTGTGTGTCTCTCTGTCTACAGTCTAATTCTGACTACCCAGATGCTACCAAAGTCAATAGAAAAAATTGAAGTCTTTTACAACAGTCTAAAGTCCTAAGCTTCCTTATTTATTTAAATTATTGTTATAATATACCTCTCAGAGAAGCTCCTTCTTTATTCTCTGTCTTTCCTTCAGAGAGATAGAAGATTAATCAAAATAGTCTTTCAAGAGAAAATATTTGGAGTTTAGTTTGATTACCAACTCAAACAAGGTCAGCTTACTATGAAATAATAAGGTAATGGATATATTAAGATAATGTGCCATCAACTTTAGAAGGATGCTTTGAGACAGGAGCCAATTCTCAGATCAGGGTACTTAACAGAGAATATATGCACAGCTTGCACTATGACAACTACTGTGAAAAGTGATGTCTTTGTGATCCTTATGTGCAACAACTGAACTGAGTGCAAATACAGGCTTAATATAGACCAAGAAGGCAATGCAAATTTGGAAAATAATTTCCTGTGGCATTGGAAAGATTCTTTCTCACAAAAATAATAGCAGCAATAGGTAACATATCAAACACTTGCCCTTCTCTGGATTTGTGTTCTATGGTACCCTTAAGTCCATGCTTTGCACAGTCACTACTTTCAAATGCATCAAGAATATTTTCCTCCTCTTCCTCTTGAAAAAGGTTCCTGGAAAAATAAATAAGTATCATTTAACAAGCATCTGGATACTGTAATATTTATACACACTATAAAGTTCATAATGTTGGATCCTAAGGTAATTTTTATAGTCCCCAGTCAATATCCTCAGGAGTCAAATCTTTGTTTATAGCAACAGTGCTTTACAGTTCCTAAACTGCTACTATCTTATTCTAAAAACAGTCCTTCTAAGTCACAATTAATTATACAAAAAAAGGAGAGGAAGTATCAATTTAAACTCTTCAAATATTAACTACTAATGTCTCAGTTTTAATTCTCTCTATTTCACAGTTAATTTTCTGAAGGAAAAGCTCCTGCCATGTGGTGGTTTTAGATAATGTAGATTATAATATATGGCTTTATAAGGTAGATGAAAATAAATTATTTGTGGTGCATTATAGGTTTTTTTACTGTGAAACTCTGTTTTCCAAATTTAAATCAAGATGCATATATGTATATGTATGTATATGCATATATGCATGTGCACAGTGGGTAGGAAAAAAGGAAATACTGATTCTTAACAGAAGTGTAACAAAAAACTGAAGATACCTTGAAATAACAAGTCTTCTTCTGCTCTACACTGGGGATCAGTTTTCAGAATCAGGATAATGCAGAATCATCTAACATAAACCTAATTAGCTTAATGTAGATAATGTCTTCCTTATACAAATATTGTTGTCACAAAAGAAAACTGATGCAAATTTTATTCAAACTAGTAACTTGGATTAATAGGCAGTTTTTTCACTAAAATTCAACAGTCTGAAAACCTGCATTTTTACAAAGGCAGATGCTCACTGACATAGAAAAGACATACCCTGAAGTGGTGTCTCTTGAATTACTTGCCTGTTTTCTCTCACTTCCAATGCAGTAATGAGAAAATCTCCTTAAGTCAATACACATCAGTGAAATTTATCAAAAGGACAGAATAAAAGGCAATGTCTTTGAAATTATCAGGGTGTTCAATCCATCTAGTGTGTGACTACATCTCATTATCTTTCTTATGTTATCTTTGACATTATGGATTTGGTTACAAAATATGCCTTTGGATCTGCGGTTGGAATGTGTACCATTTGTATGGAGTAACACAATTGCCTAGTAATGAAGGCCTTTTGTTTTTTTGTTGATTCCTGAAGGTTTTGCTCAATTAGTCTCATTTTTGGGTTGGTATTCTGTGGTCTTGAGATTGTAGTCATTGTGATCACTGTAATCTGCTATTATATTTTCCATTAAACGTGTTCCAAAACCAAATGGCTACATTAGGCAATACGTAGGGATCCACATGAGAGAATGACATCATCATTCATAATAATAGAATATTTTGCTTGCGAAAAAGTAGATACATTTATTAGTTCACTTGAGTATGATTTTGCAACTTCCTATGTGACATGGGTGTTAGAAAACCTGTCCTGGTAATTCTTAATGAAAAAATTACAACTATTTTGAACATAAAAATTTTGTCCTGGAAGTCATCTTGTGCAGCACACTGGAGCCTTCAAGCTAGCAATGACGGAGCCAGCTCCAGGATAGAACTAGATGATTGCATGAAGGCAACATCTTCAAGCGTTACTGAAACTGTATTTAATAGCTTGCATGCTGTGTGGGGAATTACTATATACTATATTACTATATATATAGTATATACATACTATATATTACTATAGCGAAACTATAGTAATTCTGAGACATAAATAGCATATCCCAACTGCCCTGCCCGTATCAATATAACAGTTAGGGCTAATCTGAGATATATTTTCTGTGCAGCACTCCATTGCATTTAGGCATTTGTGATAACATTAGCACTTGAGCTGGATCCCTACCCTGTTTACTGTGTAGACATTGGTTTATTTCTGAATGATTTCTGAAATCATTGTCTTCCACCACAGTGAAGATGAGCTTTTGCCCGCATCCAGTGGGCATTCATCCCTCATTCCATGTGAGAGTCAGGTCTCAGATCTTTGTATCCTATTTGGACTTCCTTGTCATTTTTCTCTGCCTATACATGGGTGGTATTGTTCCTATTCTGTGTGCAGCACAGAGAATAATAATGTCAGAGGAGTCAGGGCTTGTAAAATTAAATTAAGTAAGGTGGTATTGCAGGTAGGTTCCCGTCAGCTCTGTCTACATAAATTGGTGTTAGAGTGGCACATCCAACCTCTTCCTTCCTGCAATCTGTTACCTCCCTCCAGGATCCAGTATTTCTGCATCTTTTCCTTCCTTTATTTGATTGTACTCTGTATCATCTTCTTCCTGGGGTCAAAGCTTACTAGAATTAGTCACAGTACCTGCAAGAAGCAGGTAAGTTTCATACACCTTTCATTATGTTGTTCTAGAGCATGGCTTTGATAACTGATGCTGCAAGTGAGACTGTTCCAGCAGCTGTTGCCAACAGTGCCCCTGGGAGACTTGGCCTTATGTTTAGCTCATTTGTGCCTCTCTGGTGACTAAGTGTTCTTCTTGACCTGATTTGGACAGTCTGATAGTATTCAGCAGTTTTCTTCATTTTTGCCTTTGTTGCTATCATCTGTCTATGGTTACATAAAACAATGATACCATACTGCAAATTGGCTTTTACTTGATGGGATTTCAGATCTTGCTTGCTGTGTGCAGAAACTTCAGGTCCTTCGGTTTTGTGTTGGAGCTTCACTTGGCGTTCTCGCTCAAAGACTTTCAGATCAGATCAAACCCGTACCTGTTCTGATGGGCAACAGCATCACTTGGGGATTTATTTAATGCATCAGTCTCTCTGCATTGTACTGTTATCTGTTTCACTGGATGATGTTTTAACCTGCTTCAGCATAGCCAGCATCATTTCCTATCTCTTAGTCTTCGCAATTGCTTTTTGGACTGGAACTAATACCAACATTACTTTTCCATTGCTTTATGAGAGCCTGGGGGAGGTCATAAAGTATTTCCATGTTCTGTTAGATACTAAAAACAATTGAATTAATATGACATGTATCATGACAAAATAGTTTATATGTTAAACTTCATCATGCTGCTGCTTGTAAGATCTGCCATCAATAGCTTATCAGAGCTCTGGCTGGCGTGATTTAGCTTTCATGGGTTGGCAACTGTGACCATGTAGTTCTCAACCTCACACCTGTAGAGATTTCTCCCAACTTTTTCCAAAAACTAGGCTGCGATTTCTCAAGTCTGAAAAGTTTCCTTCTGTGGATGATTGAAGACAGACACCTTCACACACCTTGCACATTTCTCTGCATGTTTTCAGCTAGGTTTTCATGCTAAAACTCAAGGCTCCTGGATCGTTTCTGACATAGTGGTATCTCTAGGTGTGAAATACGCAGCTATTAAATCTTGTCAGCTCTTGAATCTGCCAAATCTACTATCACTTAAAGATTCTCTTAAAGATTCACATATCCACCCACAGTACACCACTTTGATGATATAAGAAAGTAACTTCGTGTGAGAAACTTGTCTTGGGTTCTGGCCAGTGCTGAAGCTCGAATTACATACTGTCTGGTGTAACTCATCTTCACTAGGTTGACTAGAACTGCTCATCAGAGATGAAAATACAATGCAGTATATTAGTATGACTTGCACTGCATTTTATAGTGCCCTGATGCTTTGGCCTGCTTGGAGTTTCTACCACTGATAATAACTTTCCTTATGACAGATATCAGAGCAATATAGCCTTAAAAACAGGCATTACATTCACTTGGTTGTAGTTAGCAAAGGTTACTTGAGATTTCTCCTTTACTAATTTGTGTCAGGTTTGTCTATCTTCCCAATGAGTTTCGGGAAAAATCTCATTCTGAAAACCATAGCCATGAACACTTCTTCTATTAGAGTGTAACTCCACTCTGACCATCACAGTTAGAAAATCCTTTAATTAAAAGGCAAAATAAAATTCTAGAAGTGTAAGAAATTCAGGAAACACTTTCAGGTTTATTTAAAACTTTTATTTTTCCTATTGCATAGAATACAATTTTGTTTTCTCCTGTTCTTGATTTTTTTCACTTTTGACCTTTTGAATTTTTTCTACATTCTACCAGCATCACAGTTTTGACCATCATTTTATCTTTCCTTGTCAGTTCACTTTGATATTTGGAGGTGTAGATCTCTTTCTTTCAGCAGCCGCTCCTACAGAGGTTGACATAACTCACAAATTACCGTGTTCCTTATTTTCAAGTTTTTGTCCTTGGTTTTCAACGTGGATAGCATAATGCCAAACTCTGAAGCCCATCCACTGTCTCTCCTGCTTCTTGGTTACAGTTTCAAAAGATAAGGCAAAACAGCAACCCATTTCTCTCTCTGCAGTCTCTCTCATTAGAACATTTCTGCAGCTGATGCAGTGTTCTGAGGATTCTTCTTAAGACTCTAAAGCCATTATTTATTTTTTTTAAACTTCACCATCCGATCTTTAACCTCCATGGGCATATCTGTGTTACAAAGTGAGCTTTTGTTCCTATAATTGTGCAGCATTCTGTTCGGCAGTACCAGTGTTCACAGAAGTCTCAGTCCCTACATGCCATTCGTTCTGCTTCTCATACCTGTTTTGTTTCCCCATGAATCACCCTGTCCTCTTTGCAGGTCTTACTAGACTGAATGGTGCCTAACAGCTAGTAAAGTAGCACAGGACATTTCCTACTGCCACAGTTTCACTGAATACTGATAAAACCAGGACAACTATTAAAAAAAAAAAAAAAAGGTATTTTATTTAAAACGTTGATTTGCTATAGCTTCAGTTCAAATAAGTCAAGCACAAAAGCCTCTGAACACCTTCTTCTTACATTGCCCTCCATTAGGCCTTGCTGTCACCTTCACAGAGGCTGCAGTAAGCCCCAGAGCTGGTTGGCTCTGTACCCGTGGGCCAGTGCTGCAGTTTTCTTTAGGCTGGATAGTCCAGTGATTCCAGACATCAGTTCCATGTTTATTTCCTGATCCCATTAACTGACATGCAAATCTTGTCGTACAGTAATTGCAGTCTAATTAACATTTCTTTCCATCTGTGCTCAGCTATAGATTAGACCATGGGCTCGTTTGCTTAGCCAAGCCTTCAACCTGCCTTGACACTCCCTCTTCCAAGGACAAACTGGTTCCATGACAGCACTACCACAACATAGGGGAAAATTCTGTTTACATAAAATGTTTAAATTCATTTAAAATTAAAATAACAAAGAAAGCATCTGGGCATACACAAGGGTAGTCATTTTGAAGGACAAGAGGTGTAAACATTAGGATACAGCTTAGAGGTGCGCTGTGTCACCAAGTCTACCAAACGCAGTTTCTGTATAAGAGAATTTTGCCAAGAGCTCTGCAGTGATTTTGTCAGATAAAAGATGGTAAGATAAAGTCTGTGTAGATATTCTTTAAAGATCAATGTAATGCTTCTTATTTTAGTCTACAGTTGTCAAAAATTTATACTGTACCTCATGCCAAAACGTACACTGTAGTGTTACAAAACACCATCATGTTCTATGTGGCATGGGTATTTGTTGAGTAACTTTTCAGAGGATTGCAGTGTATAAACTAGAGACTGTTTGTGGAGTTTGGCCGTTAATCAGGATTGTATATTTGTAATACTTAGGCATGCATGGAGGAATAAATACACTGAAATAGTGAGAGGGATCTTGAATTTAATTTGATCGTGTTTCATGGCATAATATCAAACAGCTAGAAGCTCTGGAGTTGGGAGAAGACTCTTGTAGGGAAACTTAATTGTTTGTGGCTTCAGGTTCCAGATAATGACCTGGTCTAGATTTCAAACGGATGTATTAATTTATGAAATACACAGTGTGGAGCACATTGTTCCAAACTGACAGAGTAAGGACATGTACTCTGGCAGAACAAACTGTACCACAAGCTGTACCAAAATGAAGTGTCACACAGTTACTCTAACTTCCCATGAAGAAATTCAAGGTGGGATTTTACACTGAGCTGAAAATCTCATTTTAATATCTATTTAAAGTTGTTAACCAGATTCTATTGGCAGCTAGAGCTCAAAACACACTAAAATAAACTGTCCTTCATTGGTTTCCAGATGCAGAGCATTATACCCAAAAGCAACGGCAATCCAAAATTTAAGAATTCCAAACCTGATGGGAAGATTTTTCCCTTGTGAGAACTTGGTATAGGTACATACGTATGTAGCCACAAAGCAACCATGTGTGTCCATTTTTAAAGATGGAGTTTGATTTCCAAATACACAATTGACAAAATAGCATAAATACCTGAATTCTTTATCAAGTAGTAATTTAAAAGTATACATTTCTCTCAGGCATATGGATTTTCTTATAGATAAAAGAAGAAAAAACTGGAGGGTAAGAAGCATGGGGTAAAAAAACCCTTGAATTTAAATATTTTAAATATAATAAGATTGCTTTTGCAGTACCTTAAGGAGGTAGGATTGATGGCAACATAGATTTGTCCACATATTCATTTATAGATGACTTGTCCAGCATTGTCCTCATTACCAAGCAAATATGCTACATTTGCACATTCACGTTAATTATTTTCTGCTCTGTTCTGCTGGACTAAACTCAACTCTGTAGATTAGTTCAAATGTATTGTAGGTTACTCATTAAAAAACCAATACTATAGACTTGATTTAAAGTACATTTCAGTGCAGAGATTTTATAAATAACTATTGCTTAATTCAACGATGTGGGGAAAGTTTACGTTATATGCATAGACATTTTTACACAGATTCTGTGGAAGCACACCAATAAGGAAGTCATTGTCATCAGTGTCATAGATTGTTAAATGCAGTAGCATAAGGGAACAAACATGAATTAAATAATTAAAAACCCTCTTAAGGTATAAATTAAATAATTAAAGACCATCATAAGTTATTGCAATAAATCAATGCAATTAAAATCACAAGCAATGCAGGCAGGCCAGATGCCAAAGATCCTGCAGCGTCTCTTTGGCTGCATTTCAAATCTGTGTCATGAGTCCAAAAACACAGACAAAAGTACAGTGAACAAGAGGAAAGTATCTGGTCTTCTCTTCTGCAGTGACTTTGCTTTGCTCACTTGCTATAGCAGACTCACTTAGCATGTCACCTTACTGATAACTGTGATCTTTTCCCAGGTGATATTGGCCTGTGGCTGGCTCACTGGCCACCTGTCATATCTTTCCCTTATAGACTGTGAAAAAATTATTCTTTATGTATAATGTTACTATACATTTAATGCTCTTAAACTCTCCTCACATATTTTCTAAGCCTTTTGTCTTTCTGTATAGTATAAATGTAGCTTTTGGCTCTTCCCTTCCCACTTTCATCCTGTGTCTTTTTGAAAAGCCTCCTCCATATGTTCATTTGGTCTATTCACTCCACACTGTGAGCACAAAGAGCACACTGAATACCACAAAAGAAGTTGTGAAAATTAAGTCAGCTAGTATACTGATTTGTACTAAGTTGTGCAAACTGGTACAGACCTATCTATGTGCTTGTAATTTACTTCAAGTTCCACAGTGCTCTGAAAGAGGAATGCAATTTTCCCAAAATTGTATGACCTTCCCAGAAACAGTTTATGCATGTGAATGACACTGTTGATTTTGTTCTTGTGGGTTTCTGTTGTTTTTTATTGGTTTTGTTAGTCTCTGTTTGCAAGTAAATAAAGCTGCAAGGTTTGTCTTGATTTTGTATCTACACTCAACACGGGATGGTCTCTTGTCAGTTTCTTTTTAAAAATTGATTGCTTTCAAGTTTTTTGCGTTTCTTCCTTTATAAATACCTATGAGATCTCATCTAGACAATATGTTCAGCCTCTACCCTGAAGCCAGAAGTCCTTTATCTATCGTTTCTGAGGAGTAAGGGGAAGAAGACTGAACATTAATTTTCCAGAAATCCAAACTCTGTACGTGGCAGTGCCTCCTCCAGCATATATCTCATGAGCAGCACTGCCTGGCTGTGGAGAGGTGAAAAAAGGTTCTGTACATTCTGCACTGCTTCACATTACACCTCACAAGAGGCAGTCCAATGCAGAATGGAGACTCATTTTTCTTTTCTTTGTCATTCCATAAAATGTATTCCTAGGAATGTATGAGATTGTGGGTAAGACTAATCATGGCATGCAAGAAAAGGCAATGGTGTTTGTAATGTTACTTGTTTTCCTCCATCCCACAAACCAAAATACTGCAGACAAGTGCTTTAGCTCCACCTAGGAGGCAAAAAGACTATTGCTGCATCTACCTAAAATCAAATTCCACTGACATTTTTCTCAGCTTTTAACTGCATTTTAGAGGCTCTAACAAATTAATTTTGCTATGTATCTCCAAGTCAGACTGACATTTTCTATCTAAGTGGATGACATTCTGCAAGGCAGAGAGCCTTGCAGCAGGGGTTTGCCCAGCACAGGGGCAGCCAAGTTTACTCCATAAATAGCTCAGTTAAGATGAATTGAGTTAATAGAAAATAAAACATTATTTGGATGGAATGAATTCATTTCAGAAAAGGGAGAAATTACTTCTAATTGCATTATTGAAAAGAGACATTCAGGTGGAAAAAGTGAGAAAAACCTGAGAAGTAAAATTGGCACTGAATGGTTCCTTCAAGGTCACACAAAGTCACGTAACAGGAAGGAGTCAGCTCCCAAAACACCTTCCACCATTTCACCCAGCAGGCAACCCACTCCTTTCCAGTAAATGGGAGTCTGCTGTGCCAAATCCTGGGGTGAAGAAAAGCCTAGAGCAAATTCTGTCCTACAAAGAGACCAGATTTTCCATTTCTATTAAGTTCATTTTATCTTTGTACTGCTGGGATCCCAACAGATGCACATGTGCATGCAAAGCCCAGCACACTTCTCTTTGACATTTGCACCAGACTGATGCTGGGTTGCTATTTTACAAAGGAGTGGTAGGATTTTACCTGTCTACTGTAGTCGTCATTTGGGAACAGAAATATCTTCTACCCATCAATATGCTGTTTTCACTCTTTGCAAGACCATTTATCAATTTAGTCATTGTATCTCCTGTCACTGTATGGCTTTACTGCTTGCTTCATCATACGCAATTTCTACCTGCAAATATTGTCTGTTCCTTATGCAACTAACAGGCTGTTCATCTTCCATCCCTTTTTCTACTTAGCAAACTCTTCATTTTGTACCTTTTTTCTAAGCCTTAAAAAAGACCATAGCCTATCTCCAACCCCTTTCATACACTGGTTAGCTAATTCAAATTACAGAATGTTTTTCTGCAAGCCTAGGAATGTGTCTGCAGTTTTCCATTGTCTTAATAAAATGTAATACATGACTTCTGGCATTAAACTCAGACAGAGGCAGAAACAAGGCTGTTACCATCTGCTGCCTAGGGCTTTTCTCGTAGCTGTTCAGTTAAGCCTACTGCATTCTTATTTTTCATATTATTCCTTCTGTACACACAAAGTCAAAGGTATCTCCCAAATTTAGAAGGTTGTTACGGACCTACCCAATTTTAAGAATTTGTTGTCTCTATTTTTCCTTTTCTTATGGTTATAGTTATACTCTAAGAATCCCATTGCCCTGAAATCACAGTGTTTTTGGAGCTCTGAAGAATCTTTACTGGTGTTTTTTTTTTTTTTTTACATCATGCAACATGGGTTTGTTAACATGCAACTGCAGTACACTTCCACTGCACCAGAGTACTTTCAGTATTTTCACTCTGCTACCATTTTCTTCACTAAATGTGATGGAACTTTTTATGACTAGCAAAGATATCAGTGCCACCAGAAGTGACCTCTCAATTTCTGATCTCCGTTTCATGACCATTCCCAGGCTCCATGTCATTACTATACTTTGATAACAGCTTATTTTCACCACAGTGTAGAAAGAACATGCAAGAAAGTTAAATGTCACGCATGACTAAAAGCAACATTTGAATGTAAGTAATAACAACACTAAGCCAGAATAATTGCACCGCTTTCCTTTAAGCTTTTCCAAATTTTACAACACAGCTTAGATAACAGTATAAGCATAAATACCACCTGGGGAGAAAAAGTACATTGGATAATGGAGCTTTGATGTCATTCTTATACATAAAATTCAGAAGATAAAATATGATTAAAAATATGCATTTGGGAAACAACAATTGCAATTATAAGAAATTACCTTCTAGATTCTATGGTTGCTCTGAAAGCAATGTATTTAGGACACAATTGACAGTACCTATGCACTGCCTGAATACATAGGTTGCTCCAAAAGTAATGCCTCCTATTTATTTCCGTGGGAACTACGATAGTTACAAAGAGCACAATAACAATATTTGAGAGAGCGAATTATCAGTTACAAAACACTATTTTTCAACACAGTCACCACCATTAGTTATATAGTCCTGCCAGCAATGACCAAGAGCCTGCAATGTGCATTCATCAAACCCTGCTCCTGTGGAGGTGACACACTATCATTGTTGCCACTGGTGCAATGCACCACCCACTGTCTCACTTTGCTCACATCCTCTGTTTGGTCTCCATACATTTTCTGCAAGTATCAATGAATATCAATGGTTGCCACAAATTTGTTTCATATGTATGTCCATGTCAAACATTATCCTGCCAGACTGCCCCTCTGCTTCCATCTGTCATACAGCAACAAAATGTAATGGAAATTGGTGAGAAGGTTCAACCCTTACTGCCATATCACCAACATCCACCTCTGATGTCATGGGCCAACATAACAAAATAGTAGGCATTACTTTTGGAGCAGCCATAGCAAAATACAGGTGATTCCTTTAGGGCTCAGCACTACACAAACTCCACTGTGCTGTGGAGTTTGAAAGTTAAAAGATGTTGTAGGGCTTAGATCAAAACTCTGTTCTAAACTCTCTTCATGGGACTTACTCAATCGATATGTCTGCAGGCTAAACTCTTAATTCCAAAACATATACGAATAACATTTTATTATCACTGTTTTTTAAAAAGAACCCTTCATCTTTGCAGAATGAAAGAACCCTGCTAAAATACATGGTTAAGCTTTGTTTTCAATCACCGTCATGCAAACTCTGTATGCCTCCATACCTTTCCATACAGTCTTCTCACTGTAACCCTTAAAGGTTATATCCATGTTTGTACACTAAGATCTCTTTACAGCAATTTCTAACAAATTTTAGAAATTCTGCTCTGGTACAGTGCTTATTACAGAATATGCAGCTGGAAAGGAGGTAAGAAGTGTTAAACTCTCTTGGTTTACATAACAGATATTTGATTTCTCCATGAAAGGTGGTAACTAGGGCCGTTACTTTAAGATCTCCAGCCCACCAATATCTAGAGAATGAAAATGGCTTGTTATTAAAAATGTGACTGTGTAAGTTTGTTGTCTACCATATTTTTCTTGTTAAAAATACAATAATTTTTGTTGTTTCTGTCTTATTTGCTGTCGAGGTTGACATTTTTAGTGATTCTATGCACTCTTAGGATCAGCATCTTTACAAATTCAGGTACACAAGAGAATAAGACGCTTTTATATTTTGAATAAATATCCTCACTATTGCCATTTAATCAGGACATTAGACCTACATATACCAACACAGCTCTCAAAATTTTCTGCAAAGGTCAGAGTCATGGAAATGTAGGCCAAACGAAATATTGTAGCCAGATTAATCCTATGGTTAAATATATGCAAAGTTAAATAGTAAAAGATTGAGAGCTGTTAATTGGTATGTAGTGACATTTTTTTCTTAGTCAGATATGCAGTCTTTCAAACTTTCAGATTTTCATTTCCAAAGAAACATTCTTTGATTTACAATGTTTTCTCTAAAAAAAAGCATGATGTAACCAGCACGGATATCAAACTGATAAGCAGAAATATTGAGAATGGGCAGATCATAATAAGATCAAGGGCACAGGACTTGTTACTGGGAAGTCACTTTTCTGATGATGCCGTGACCTTTAAATTCATGCAGTAGGAGCTCATGTCTAACTCTCTCTATGTTCCAAATTATCCAGACCAGTAGAAAAGAATTACCAAGCAAAAAAGAGTTTTTCAATGGGCCACAGTAATTTTAAAATCTTATATCTGTTATATTTACACAAAATCATTTTATCGTGGAACATTTGCATAAATGTATATTTTGTCATCTGAGATTTTCTGCACTTGTTAGAATGAAATAACTGTACAGGATACATTTCTGTTGTTGTTTGACTCAGTGCGTGCTAAAGTTTAGCTTTCTCCACCATATGACTGAACATTTTATTCAAAATGCTAAGCAAAATATTTGAGAGACAAGTTCTATACAAAGAGATGTTGAGGAGGCTCCGCAGATGTTTAAATAATGGATCTTTCCCAAAATACAATCTTTTTCACTTAGTTGCATGCAATCATGATTTCCATGATCTCTTTGTTTTTCTTGCCATGAAAGATCCCGGGATATTTTTTCATAGGGAAAGGCAGCTGAAACCAATTTCAGGGATCATCAATATTCATGCAAGCATTAAAGAGGGCTGCTTCCATAAGAACATATTTTGTTAAAGTTCTCGTTTCCATTTTCTTATCCTTGCTGGGCCATATTCTCTCTCCTCTGTGGTAGCTACAGTGGAAAATTAAAAGCAAGAGTTGTGTTTGCTCTTCACCTTCTGCTACTTATTAGGGATCAGCTATCTGAACACTGAAAAGGGAGTCAGAAGCCTGTTAGCAATTTTCAACGTGAAGAGAATACAGATAGGGAGAAGGGAAAGTGCGGCCGCAGCAGTCCATCTGGCTCTGCATTGTGTTGTCCCCAATGGCCACTGGGGAGTGCCCAGGCTACAAAGACGAGTACGTCCTTCCCCAGGATGCTCTCCACAACACTTCACTACTCTGTAACTCAAGCGTTTCTTATTAAGTAAGTGGTGAATTTGTATTTAATAAAGCCTTGGTGAAATCTCAGTGAATCTTTCATGCAGTTATCCAGTCACACTTCTGACCTATATAAAATTTAGTGTTCACACCCTTCCATCATGTGCACACAGGAAATTTGTATCTTACATCTGCATTGTTAAGAATTACATTCCTTTCTTCTTTCTTTTTTTTAACTTATAGATTTACTTGATTTTCCTTATTCTTTTGATGGAAGTCACACTGAGCAATATTTAATCTCTCATTGAGAGTTGGGTTGCTCCAAGTTATGCCCCTTCTGTTGCCATTCTTTTTGGCTCCTAAGGCCTGGTCAGGAGCACCCTGAATAAGACAAAGCCAGGGAAACATGGATGAGGAGGTACATCACTAGAGTTGTAGGAGGGCATAAATTTCCTAATTCGCAAGGAGTTAAAGGGATGGGAGGTAAGATGCAGCTTGCCTCTCTTGCAGCTGGTAGTTCAGGACAGATGATAAGAAAAGGGAAGCTCCCCCATTTTGCAAGAGCAGTTTCCCATTAAAAACTCTTTCTATGCTGTGGGCTGGTAGTATTTCCCAGCTGCTGCTTTCATATAATAATGGTTTTTATCTTTGAAAGATGCTCTTTATATTATTAGTACCCATAGCTCTCATCTTGATTTTCTCTTTTTACTCTTCTTTATTTGCTTCAACTAACAAGCTATCTAGTCAAGAACTAATCTCTAAAATCAGTGCTTGCTTGTATCTCAGTTGTATGTTTTCTGTGCTCTGAAAATTGACAGCTTTAAGGATACTCTGGTGTACTGGATCCGTATTACCTGCAGCAAAATATTTCACCACTTCTAAAAATTAACTTAAAATCCTCTGATCCCAAGAGGTAAACAATAGCAATATTTTTCCTGGTTAGAATTCTACGACGAATGTTAATTATTAATCTAATAATTAATTGATGCTGATTGCACACTGATCTGAACATATGTAACTTACTTTTCAAGTGATAACATCAGATTTAATAAACAAAATCTTGTGAATTATTTTAAGAGTTTAAGAAGAAATTTATATCTGAAGAATGTTATCATTTTCCACTCTTCATGCAAAAGTTTCCAGCTCTTTTCAATGAAAAAAATGTGTTTTTTTTTTTTTTTAAGGTGATGTAGCAGAAGAGCAAAGAATATGACCTGAATTTTTTACGTTCACTGTGTTACTTTGGCACATAGCCATTAGCAAAGCAGAGGTGAAGGTGACCATGCTTCTATCTCTATAGCTGAAGTGGGAATGAAAAGTTTCCATAGTTCATGGGCAGAGTGTAATTTGCCCTCATAAAAGAAAGGTTTTACAACAGACTTAGCTAAATTAGGGTCAGGAAATACAGAGACTGGACAAGTTTTACAATTTTTAATTAAATTTTCCATCATATAATTGTGTAAAATGCCAAAAAACAAACTTGTTTCTCAAACTGATTACATTATTTCTAAAGTTTCTGGTTACTCAGTCACGAACCATTCTCCACATTCAACATGTGAAAGAGCTATGCTATTTTCTCCAAAGTATCTGACTATAGTTTCTCAGTACTAAGTACAATTTCCATATATTTCTCTGAATTTAAAAAAGAGAAAATTTAAAAATGATAAGTATATAGCAAGATAGGAATTTGGAAATATATATTCTTGACAGACTTTTGATATTATTTAAGTGTCGCTGTCCTAATTGAAATCGCATCTCAAACATTTATAATAAAACCTACTGTGAATAAACAGTCCTAATCCAGCTGCAGATAACTAGATATTACCATGGATGTATTGGTCACTGATAAAAAAATGGAAATCTATTTTCTTCTTCTACAATTTTAGGTTCTTCTCCTTAATTAAGAACAGCAACTGGTAATCATCACTTCTGTTGATAACCTCAGGGCAGACTGGGTCAGATACCTGTCTAGCTTTGTTAACAGCCATGTATCAAGAGCCACAGTGGATACTGATTTCTGTATTTCTGTGCAGATGTTTTGCTCATGTTTTCCAGACCACTGCAGTTTACCTCCTCCCATGCACAGTCGGTTAAAAGCATCATTTCTCCTTTAAGCTGACCAGCTGGGCTCGGCTCCCACATCTCCTTGGCTAGATCCTGCTTGTGAGTTTCTTTGGCTAAATCCTTTGCCCTTTCTTTGCTCATTAAGGCATACATTTACTTTGAGATCACAGAATTCCAGTATCCCAGGAGCTATTTTATTTATAATATCACTGAACCGAAATCATAATTCTCTTCACTTATTTTATACGGCAGCATGAACTCTGCTGATGAGGTCTCTTCTCAGCTTTCTGCTTCTTATTCTTGTTTCTGGTGTTTACCTATTATCTTGAATTGGTATGTTGGCATGCTGTTTTTAGCTCGTCTCTTCAGCTCTTTCTCTTACATTTTGTGATGTTGTATTAGCACACAAATACTCAGAATGGAATACAGGCAAAAGGGACAGCTGTGTAGCATGATAAATGTGTTCACACTACCTATTTACCTTTTAGTAAACCTTATCTCCAGAAAAGCATTTTAAGTTTGGGCCCCCTGCCTTCAAACAGGCAGGTTAAAACCATACTGGATTTTATTTCAGCACTGTAACATAGCTGTGTTAATGCTTCTAGCGCTGTGCTGCTGAGATGCTCTGCCTCCTGTGTGTGCATTCAGCTCTTTAAAAGGGCTGGTGCACAGATCCAAGCACTAAATTGCTATTGTGCTATTATTCTCAGTGTTAATTTCTTAGCATTGACCATGGCAGGGCTGGACATAGCAGTCCCAGTTTAGGAGTTACCACTATACTGAACACTTCCAGCACAGTTTGAGTGTGTCCGCCTCCTGGTTTTCTGAAGAGGACTGAACTGTATCCATCAGTTGTGAGGTACCAGTTGGTCTTCAGAGTATGCAATGTCACATTATTTACTATGATAGGCAAAACAGCTTCACAAGCAGCCTTAATGGACTGCTCATGGTATTAGTAATGTCCTAGCACAGCCACAGCATGTAGGGGCTTGTGAAAAGCTAAGGCCTGGACAACGAAAAAACACTTAGTAGTTTAGGAGAGAGCAGAAGGAATTATATATCATAGTAACATATTACTCTTTAAATTATTGCTCAGTAGCCTTTTTACTTACGTTATATTTTCTTAGCAGTCACTTAAAATGTTAATACATGGATGAAATGCTCACATTTTCACAGCCATAATAGGTGTAGTTTCAGTTTCCTGTCAACAGTTAGTAATTTCAAGCTCAGCAAAAGCGCGCAGATGGTGTGGGGGAAGAGGGCCTATTTGTTTTTAACAACAACCTGAGCAGTTACCTATCGGCCGTTTATACAGTTGAAGATAAATGGGAGTGTCCCAAGCTGAGAAGTCTTTTTGTCTAAAGACTAATGTGAACAGCAGTGGCAGGAGGAAATTCAAAAGAAGCCTATAGTGACCCAAAATCAAGAGTGTTTGAAACAGTCTAGAATTAGGATCCTTTGGGTTCATTAGCCGAGTGTGTATCTCCAGGTTGGAACTTGCTGAGGCAGATCCAGAGAGAATGGCTGGTACTGGGCTCTGGGGCAGTATGGGAGCAGAGGATATGACAGGACACATACTGAGGACTCTGACCCAGGCTAATGTGCTGTGTCATTATACTGGGAAAGCTCAGCACAGACAAGTTCAAATATTGCTTTGGGATTACACGGTGTTCTGCTCAGGCTCACTTCGAACACTGGCTACTGGATTGCTCCCAGGAGGCGGATCAGTGGCTGGCTTTTAAAATGAAACTCAATATCTTTGTGAGAGCTTAACATTCCCCCACTTCTTTTGATGAACTGTTCCAATGTTTAATTTTCATCCTCAGGGAGGTGGCCTGGCTTCAACTTCTAGCAGCTGCGCTCTCTCATGCTCTCATCTGTCGGTCTGAAAAACTTCTCTATTTTCCCACATGGAGTAAGTACCTGTTAACCATGTCTAGTGGCCTTTGTAGATTCTTTATGACTAAATAGATAGACTAGATGGATAGAGTGTGATTTTCAATCACCACATCATAGGACTCTCTTTTTTTTTTTTTTCTCTTTGGAGGTTCTCCATTGAACTTCTTTCCAGGGTTGAAGTGTGATGGTATACTCTTAGTCACTCTGTGTTGGTCAGATGTGTGCTAATTCTTTGTTGCTAGCCATGGACTAGCTATTATGTTGCTTAAAAGTGATGCTCTGATTCACCCTCTAAATGTTAGATATGATAAATTTGTGAAATATGTGAGTTGACATTTGGATTTTTTCCAATTGCAAAAATTTAATTCCTACTGTATCATTCATTAGACTATACGATGATCCAATAAGCTCTGGCTACTTTCTTTAAAACCAATAGGTACAATTTTTCTGGGTCACATGATGTCATGACCTGAAACTACCTCTTTGCCACATCATTTTTGCTATTTGCAAAACATAAATAGATAAAAATTTCAACATTTAGAAGTAATTTATTTTGTCTTTCAGATGTTGCACTAGACTACAGTCTGTTTGTTTTTCTTATTTTTTAAATATTCCTTTTCCTGTGTTGCCCACTGGGATTTGCTTTCTTTTCTAGGCCTTCTCAGAGTCCGTATATTCTATACTAGAAAATTAAGTAGGCATGAGACCCTGACTTTCTAAACTACATAATTGTTACAACAGTACCTGGCAGTCTTGACCAGCCAACACTGTCAAGCAAATCCTGAGCACAGTCCAGGATCTGTTCCTGAGGGACAGTTGAATGGAATGGCACTCTTCAGAGGTCTTAGACTTTGAATTAATAATATGGATGTGACCAGTAATGTCTTATTGACCTTTCAATGACAAAAATGTTTAGTTTTCTAGTTTAAAGATATGTTGTGCTTTTTTTTAAATTAAATTTGTATATTAAAAACTGGAGTTTAAAATTAAAATAAATATTTGTAAATTAATTTGAAAATTAAATTTTGTGAATTATATTTTTTAAATTAGATGACATCGTTCAAGCTGTGTGACTTGTAAAATATCACTGGCTCTAAGTGTAGGCTCAGCTAATAGTCCCAGGCTGTGACAGAAGTTCACATAGGATATTATGAAGAATTTCTTCATAGAGTGGGTGGTCCAGCATTGGAACAGGTTGCCCAAGGAAATGATAGAGTCCTCATTCTTGGAGGTGTTGAAGAGATGTGGCACTGAGGTACATGGTTTAGTGATGGGACTCAGTAGGTCAGGTTGATGGTCAGATAGACTTGATGAACTTGAAGATCTTTTCTGGTCTAAATGATTCTATGATTCTGTGAAGTTTCTCTTTTTTCACTGAAGTCCCATATGCAACTAAAAACATATATTGTTGCCATATACTTTCTTTCTTTGTATTTATTTCAAGTTTTTCATGGCTATCTTAGTGTACTTCATAGCTGATATATTTAACAGAAACTATAGAAAATATTTTGGAGTGTGCGTGTGTGTGAGTGTGTTTGTGAGTAAATGTCATCAAATGGGAAGAGAACAGAAACTGAAAAAAAGTATAATGTTCTTTTGTTGGTATTTCTCCAAATTTGATTGGTGAAGGAAGAAAGAATGGCAATTTCTCAACAGATTAATTTGTGGTCAATGGGAATGCAATTGCCAACAGTGCTTCCACACAAGACCAACATAATTTTAAGTGCTATAGTAGTCATATGGTTTGATGTTGTTCATGAAAGGAAAATAACAATTTTGTTGACCACAGCACTCAACAAACCTTGACTGAAAAGCACACCTTTGTGGGTCTTTTTAATTTTTCCTTTTTCTGTGAATTCAACACAATGTATAGAGTAACAGCCTCAGGTTACCTTCACAATGGCCTTTTTGACTCAACAATCAAGATTATAAAATAAGTTTAAAATATGATCATCCAACTTGTTTTCATCCTTTCTTGCCAAACAATACTTCCCTCCTTATCAAGGCCAATAAAAATGATGATTGGAGTGACATTTGCTTTATTTCAGTCCTCAGGATCTTCTTCTGATAGCCGTCACCTTTTAAAGATAATCAAGAGTGGTGTCACAATGACATTGGCTGGCTTCCAAGCACTCATGGATGCATCACAACAGGCCCCAGAGAATGTATATGTCTTCTGTGTTTAAATATTCACTAACACGATCTTCCTCTTCCAAGGGTAAATCTTCCTTTATTCCTATTTCTGAATTGGTCCTAAGGGGCCTAGGATTCTGAAAGTCCAGTCTTACCAGCAGAGACATACACATTCAGTATTCCTGCTTAGATTCAGCTAGACAGTTTCATATACTTTCAAGCTTGACCTTCTGGAGTGCGAAGAACTGTCAGCTCCAGAAATTTTAAACTATATTTTAAATACTTATTTGTTCTCTAATTCTGCATAGAACTTTCCTGAAAGTTTTGATATTCCTGACATTGCTCTCAATTAAATATCTCACAAGCTTCCAGTATCCAGGTGCTTTGCAACCCATCCTAAAGTGCTGAAGAGTTATGCTGACAAAATACAAGCCATCAGAGAACATATTTACACACACACACTTCCTCTCTTTACTTTTCATAGAACAGCTCTTGCATATAAAAAGAAGTGTATTCTGAGTACCTGTACATCTAAAATTCATGATAAATTATAGGATTTTTTAAAGAAACAAGTAATGAAAAGACAGATATGATTAATGTATTTATTCCAAAATAATTCTCAAAGGTCTTTTTCAAGATTTGTTCCACCAGTTCATTCCACACCAGTAGGCTGCATTTGCAGAAGAATATAGGTTGGAGGTATCTGCCATATTCTGTACACCTCCACTTACTTGGGTTGTGTTTGGGATAAAACAGCTACAGAGAAAATCTAGAATGTGTTCTAAATGCAGTGTCCGTGGGACTTCCTGTTCCATTTTTTTTTAGCATAATTAAGTAGCCAGGGACACTAAGAAAGGCAATCATCCTGACACCTAGAATTTTTTTTTTCTGATTGGTTTGCTGTGTCTGGACAACTGGAAACTAGTTTTCTTAAAGCAAGTTAGAAGCAAGAAGTTAAGAAAATCGATTATGCTCCTATGGATCAATTAACCTATGTGATAATCTATTGCAACAAATTATTGGTAAAACCAGAAACAAGAGTGAATGAATGTTACAAAATCTAGAAATATTCCTTTTTCTTTTCTGTTTTGCTGGTAATTTGTTACTATAGCTCCACAGTGTACATTACATTGAGGGACTATTTACTTTTGATTAAACAAGCGTTTTTGAACTTTAGTCCAACATGATCTTAATTTAAGGTTGACATTTCCATTTTCCATAAAACCTTTTCATAATTAGATCTATTGTAGAAATAATTACTTTTTCTTTGTTACTTACATACATGATACCATATAATTATTTCTAAAAATAAAAATTATGTGGACTGATGTTTTTTGGAAAGGTTAAGGACTTTATTCCAAAAGTAATTTTGAAAGCATATAATTTATTGAGTACCTTAATATTCATTCTTATTTCTCAGATGACTTCCAAACGGGAGAGCAATTATTTCTCAGAGATTAATAGAATATTTAATGGTCAAAATTTTGCCTTACTGAGTTGACTGTAGTTATAGGGAAGGGATATTAGGAGTGTCTGCTTCATCCAGGACGCTCCCAGGACTCCTCCTGCCCAGCTGTAAGAGCTGTTGCTACTTTTCCATTTGCTGGTTCAACCAGTAGTAAAGCTGAACACCTACCAGAGACACACAGGGCACTTACAGGACAGGGACACAGACAGTTACACAGACCAGGTGCTGCCTTCAGCAGCAAGTGCTGTTGATAGTATTCTCAGGCAAAAGCCCTCCTGCTCTGGTGCTGACAGAGGCAGGAGGTCACTGGTGCAGACACACACACAATATTCTCTAGACTCACAAGCACATGCAACCCCTTGAATACTGGCATGGTATCTCTGTATGCTCAGTGCTCCCAGCCAGACCTCAGACACTCTTATTAACCCCACAGGTCTCGTACTTGCCAGCTGATCCAGCTCAGTTCTTGCTGAAGACACATGCATTCACACTCTCAACCCACAGGCATCGCATACCTGCAGGGTATGGGATGCCCCCAAAATGCCAGCATGGACTCTGCATCCACCTGGTACCCAGACCCAAACACACAAAATAGAGAGTGAGGTAGCTAAGGAAGGAGTTAATAAGAAGACAGGACAAACTTCGGTGCTTAGAAGCAGTGCTCAGTCAGACAATTGTACTGACTGGCCCCATTTTACACAGAACTTGCTCTTTTATACCCATTTCTCTCTCTTCCCTCCTTCCCTCATCCCTTCTTCCCCTTCCCCTGGGAATTTCCTCATTAGTTTGCATATTTCTGTCTCCATTACCAACTGGCTCCATCACTCTCAACACTCAGGACTGCCAAGACCAGATTGCTTGCAGATTATTGATATTCCAGTAACTGCTGTGGCTGATGAGGTTTGTTTCTTGTCTTTGCCTCTGTTATGTCTGTCTGCCAGGTTTGTGTCCCTGTGTTCTTGTTTAGAGCTTCCTACTTTTCTTATTATCCCATTTTGTAATTGAAAAAGTCCTTGACCATATACCCCTAGAGGAGCAGATGCTCTCTCCTTCCACACAGACCTGTTGCAATGAATTGGCTGGATAATGTGTCTTTTCCTAGCAAGCCTCAAAAGGAAAGAGTCCAGAACAGTGAGCTGGAGTTTAACTCTACTGCAAGGTATGATATTAGTTATAAAAGCATAGATTTAATTTACTACTGCCAAGTATTTAAGGTGCTTATATACATGAAGGGAAGCCCCCTGGCTTGAAGCATTTATGTTTAATTAGAAGATAATTAAGGTGATTAGAAAAAAAGGCTCACTTCACTGAAAGGGGGTTAATCTTTCCAGGGATGTTCTTTCCTTCGTAAATGAAGAAAGAATGCCAGAAGGCTATTCAGACTTGTTCTTAACTTCCCTAGAGTAAATTCTCTTTCTTGCTGGAGAAGGGGCCTTGTAGAACTTTGCCAAAAATGATCTCATTATTCTCCTCCATACTCTCCGTTTGTATGTCATCCCACATTTGCCAGTGCAGGTTTGTGGGCCTGGATATGAAGGGACTAATAATGCACCACAAAGCAGGTGGGAAAGATGAAAACTGTGGGAAGGGATAAAAGGGAAGTGAGAAAGACTATGCCAAGTGGTCCAAGGAGATTTCACTGCTGCCTTCCAGCACTTGAAGGGAGCTTTTAAACAGGAGGGAGAGTGACATGGTCTGATAGCAATAGGGAAAGGGAGAATGGTTTTAAACTAAAAGACTGTAGATTTAGATTAGGTGTTAGGGAGAAATTCTTTATTCAGAGGGGTGGTGAGGCACTGGCACTGGTTGCCCAGAGAAGCTGTGGATTCCCCATCCCTGCAGGTGTTCAAGGCCAGGTTGGATGGGGCCCTGGATAGCCTGATCTGGTGGGTGGCACATGGCAGTAGGGTTGGAACTAGACGATCTTTAAGGTTCCTTCCAACCCAAGACATTCTATGATTCTAATTGTTAAAAGAATATTTTTCCCTCTTCCTACCCCTAGAGGGTTTGTCCATTCTCTGTTGGCAAAAGACAAAACTAAACAGTACCAGAGGCCTAACCTGGGTGCTCGGAGAGTCTATGTAGACTGATCTTGGTGTTAGAGCATTTGTGAGAAGGCACGTCCACATCTGTCCATCTCCTTGGCATGATTTCTCTTCTGAGGGAGGTACAATTAGAGCATGCTGGTGCACGGATCTATTCTAATCAGCAAAGGCATAATCTGGAAGTAGTCTCAGGCTTCTCCTTTTACAAATATGCTGATTCAGTCTCAGAAGGAATCCCCCTCTTTACTAATTGGAAAATTAATGTGACTAATCTCCTAATGTAGTTTCCTAACCCACAGTCAGTCAGTGTGAAAGGTGTGCTTCACTGCCTAATTAAAAATACAATTTCTATTTGCCATCTTTTGAAGTAGGTCATGTTACTGCAATTTTGTGTTCAGATTCAATACACTGATGACTCTGCATTATTTGCTCACTGTCAGTCCTGGGGTCTTGAAAAAAATCATGCTTCTGATGAAATTTCTTGGATTAAACTACAGGGTAAGGTGAACTTCTGGTAGATATGCAGAAGTTATACTGGACTACATCTGTTTTCTATTAAGAAATCTTAGTGAAAAAAAAGAACTGTATCATCCTGCTATATTTGGCAATGAAAGTTCTGATACCAAGCAGAGAAAATTGTGTGTTACTAATAACTGCTTTGTTTTTTGTACTAGTCATTCATTCTCACAAGTGATAGCTATTTAAACTAAACACCACCTCTAGAAGCAACTTTTAAACATATCTACATTCAAAATTTCAGTCCAAATCATTGCTTGGAGTACCCAAGCCTTAGAGTGCCTGAACTTACTGGGACCCTCTCTCACTTTAGCTATGTAATTTTCAGTGCATATCGGTTTTTTGTTAGGGTTATACTGGAAGTCTTATCAGTCTTAGAAACTGGGTATCATCTGTCCATGAGGATCTGTCCAGAAAAAAAAGTACTTGAAAACTTAACATCCAGCAAGGAAATCCGTGCAGCAGGCTCCTTGAATAAGAAATTTCTTTTCATTTTCTGTTAAATTGGAACAGAGAAGTTTTTTTTCTAATTAACCAAGGAATGGAGACATGTTGCCTTCTTCAGCATGAGTTTTTATCTTTGAGTTTCTACATAGCAGAATATTGTCCCAGAAGAGGATTTTCCTCCCCAGAAGTAGAGCTGGGCCACTGTAGCAAAATAACAGAGTGGAGTGTATGAGAAAGCAGGTGAGCAGAGGAACATTATGACTGCTTCAGGTCATCTAAGAAGTGATATCCATGCCTTCTGATCTGATAGCAGACACCATCAACACCACTTGTACTTTTAAGAATGCTCTTAAGAGTTAACTTTTTATGAATTAATATAGACATCTCATCTGAATAGAAGAGTCTGGACTTTGTGTCTTCTCAGCAGATAAAGGGGGAATCTAATATTGGTACTTTAGTTCATTTCAGAGATATACTTTAAAAGAGAGTCCTTGAACATCCTTCTCTGGCTTTGTTTTGATTCACATCATGCACGCACAAACTCATTTCATTTTGGGTGGGACTGAACTGGAAGGCATTCTTCAGATACACCTTGGGAACTATGAGCATTCAGTAACAGGGACCAAGCTGACCTACTCCAAAACACTTATAGTGTGAATGTCAGATCCTCAACACTAACTGATTTGTTTGATGAACTGGCTCTTAATGGACTGCCCTAAACTCTATTGTAGACAGATCCAAAAATTTTTCTTGGTTATGGATTTCTGCATTTGTTTTCTGATTGAACTCAGTAGCACTGGAGGATTCACTTAAATGCTCTAATAAATAAGTTCTAAATATGATGCCTGTGTATAAAAATTGTGTATAGCAATATATTTTATTATATTTTTACATGTTTATATGTTTATATTTTTATTTTATTTTTATATTGTATACAATAATATATTGTATATATAGTATATTGTATATTGTATAATTGTGTATATTAACTAGTGATTTAATATGCTAAGAAGTAAGATAAGAAATCAGTTGACTAGAGATACTAAAAACCCCACATAAAATTCAGTCTAATACTTTGTGGTTTTTTTTCTTTTCTTTTCTTTTTAATTACCACATTTTGAAGAAAGATTCAGAAAAACAACGAAAGGTTTTGATTGAATGTCAGAGTGAGATCGGTATATTTTTTATCAGAGCCTCTGTAATGATTCATCTAGCTGCTGACTTGCTATTTTCTTGTCCATCATATTCTATCAGAGGTATTGTTTCTCCCATGTATTTGTTTTGCTATTAAACCAAATACAGTGATCAAAATAGCCATTTCTTTTGTTTTATCAATTACATGTTGTGAATGTAGAATGATTTCAGTAATAATAATTTGACATAGATTTCTATTTATATTAAATGATTCCAGCAAAAACTCTCTGTTTTTCTGTCATTTTAAATTCCTTAGTAATGATCCAACTTGAAGTCAAGATGTACATATTAACGAAACCCTCCTACAACATGTGCAGAGCAACAATTTTTTTTTTTTGTAGAAAAACTGTGAATAACCCATTTATTAGTATAAAACATCTATTCTATACATTATTAACCTATGAAGGTGACAGTTTAAAGTAGCTCTATGATGAAAGCAAAAGACCCATAACATTAGTCCAAAGCAATGGACAAAAATAGATGACTACTATTTAAAAAACATAATTATAGATGTGACTTGGAACATATAAATAAACAAATAAATTTTAAAAGCATCGAATATGAAGTGATGTATGAGAAAGTACAGTTATTAAAAGGAAAGAAGACAAATATCATGCATTTAAGCTAAATTTGAGATCAGGCACGTTTTAAGGGTCTGATGATATTTATCTGTTAATACTGATTGGAAGAAACAATCAAAACCTAAACCACACAATGCTGCTTATTAACTTTAACAAGTAAGTCCAATTTTCAGGCCTTCCAAGAAGTTCCTTCCCAATGATTTTACTAAAATTTAGGAATCCCCTGGATAGAAACTCAGCATATGATTCCTGTTGGCTCAGTTCTACCTTAAGTCACCTCACAAAGTGAAACAAACTCTCTGAACTTACTTAGAATAAGTATCACCAATAATAATGTCACCTTTAGTTTCCTTTTGGCAAGGACAGACTGCAAAAAATGTTTCTACAGTCACAGAACTAAATGGTGTTCATTCCAGTACTTCTTCCTTATCACATCTCTTTCTCAAGGATAAGAACTGAAATAAAACACTGCACAACAGAAAATGTGAGGGGCTACATTCTTCTAGTTTAATAGTAGTGCTTACTCAGACAAAATACTTACAAAGTCAAAATGTCTTGGAAGACTTGTGAATATGGGACAAGAAGATCAGCTACTGATGCCTTACAGTTATGAGAACAGAAGTAGATCTTTCACAGATTTTAAGCTCCATATGAAACTTCAGTAGGACTTATATAGTCCTACTGAAACAACCTATGCAAGAGCAGCTCAAAACCTTATCAGGAATTTTAGAAAACTGCAGTCTTCCCAGTGTATTCTTTATAGGGATGTAGGCAGCATCATTCAAACTCCCTGGACACAGCTAGGCAAAGTAGTTTAGATGCTAGTGTATGCAATACAAGAGAGGCACTTTTTTTTTTGCTTGTGAACACAGAATTCTCATCTAATTTGGAAATATAGCTCTAGTAATTAACAAATTTGGTAGAAAACAGTTTTGGCAGAGGGTATTTAGTGAGCCGTATTTGTGAAAGTCAGAGATGTTCCACAATAGCCTAAAAATACTGTGGTGTATTAATAGATCAGTGGTGTGTGATCAATAGAGCTATAATGTGGTTTATAAAATTTCCCTATACCAATGCTGAGCTAAGTCCAAGGAAGACAGGAGAGACAGTCTGAAAGCTTCCAAAATACAGTATCCATGAATACTCTGTCTGTAATATAGGATGTTAGGCATTGTAGCTAGTATTGAGTCATTATCACAGGGAAATGTTTACTCTCATTTTTTTTATGGACATACATGCTTACTCTTCCACAATACAAATTTTCTTCAGTGTATTTTCACAGTACTTTGTCAAACTGTCTGCCTCCCTATCAAGAAACAAAATGATTAGCAAGACATGGAGTAATATGAATTTTTACTGTTCTAGACAAGTCTTGAACAATTTCAGTCCCTAGAAAATATAAGGGTGTTTTTGTTGAAGTATCAGATCTAAAACTGTTTTTAAAGAGAAGATTACCGTGTCACAAGATGAAGGAAAGAGAAAGGTACAAAGAAAAACTCAAGTACTTTTTCTACAGTTTTGTCAGGTGTGTGACGCTGGATTTCTGAACTTAAATTCATGCAATGGAAATGCACATCTCATGGTTAGTTAGACAAAAGTGAATGAAAATACCACATTGCACTTATCTTTGTTGTCATTTCCTCATATTTTGTATTAAATCAGTGGAAATTAAAATTATTAAATTAAAAATCTATGAAAGAGGAGGGAATTGATTATTGTTTATCAAGATTAAACAATGTCCCCCAGAATGGATTGTGATCCTAAGTTCAACGTGGGTTGCTGTGTATTTAGAATAGCAATATGTAAGAGGGAGGTTTCATTATCAGATAGAATGTCTTATTCTTCAGGATTTAATTGATAAAAGGTTGAATACAGAGAACATCCATTTGGCAGTCACCAGTGACATTCACCAGGGCTCAGTACTGGGGAAAGTTCTTTTTAATATTTTTATCAATGATCTACCTGAAGGAGTCAAGTGCACCCTCATTAAGTTTGCAGACAATATCAAATTAGGCAGGACTGTTGATCTGCTTGAAGGTGGGAAAGCTTTACAGAGGAATCTGGATAGGCTGGATCAATGGAGCAAGTCCAATCACACAACATTTAAAAAGGTTGAATGCCAAACTTTCAGAGATATAATAAACTTCTGTGTAAAATATGATTTGGTTAAAATCATATCTCACATAGTATGCCAGATGTTCCATAATACTTGTTTTAGGGCACTTACAATTGGAAAAGTTTGTTGGTTTTTGTTGTTATATTAACAGACATAAATTTGAAGTTTTTAACCAGCCCAGATGACAACTGACAATAGTGGCAGTGCAAGCTCAATGACCTGTAAAACAGACTGTGGGATGAGTAATTTGCTGTGCTGCTGGAGTCTGAAAGTGGGGCTAGAAAGTGAGATGGTAGCCTAGAGGATGTGTGGCTAAGCATTGCACATGATGACATGCTGCTACAACAATCATTTGGCTTTACTTGCTTAAATAGACACGGAACATGGCTGAGGAATATGCATGTCAGAGTGTATTCATGAGATTCAAAATTGTTTTCTTGCAGGTCCTCCAGACTTTCTAGAGCTGGGATTACTTCAGATGGCAATTATGTAGTTCGCAGTTTGAAAAATAATTACACCTGAATGTGAAAAGTGTAGATTTGGGATGATACAGATACTGTTCAGAATACGGATATTGTTCTGCTTATGTAAAATATGTAAACAAGAAGTACGTTCCTCACATATGGGAGACAAATATGCCATTTGTATGTATCTATTGGTCATAAACGATAATAAAGATCTTTTAAATTAATTTCTACCCAGTTATTTTTTTACAGATTTTTGTAAAAGGAATGTAAGTCTGCATTCTTGACATTATCAATGAATTATTATCTAGAAAAATCTGGGATGATTGACTGAATCAATAAATGTCTTTGAAAGACTGTCTTTTTATTGTCTGATATAAAACTATCTATTTTTTTTCCAGTGTTTCTTGTTAGGTATTTGATTATTTATGCTTTTAAATTCATTTAAAATATGTAAAATACATTTAAAATGTTGCAGTTCTTAGACTAACACATCACATATAAAGATCTTAGGACTACATTCAGAATATCTTTTCCAGACTCCCCAGCAGGATGATTCAGAGCTTCTAAATTTAAATTTTTGATCTCTATTTCCAATAAAGGTAATGGAAAGAGATAAATGAGGATCAGAACACTAATTCTCTATCTGAAGGTGATTTCTTACAAAGCAGTGCTCACTTTTTTGTAAGGTAGCAGAAAAGCAGAGGCAGAAATCAAAGTTTTAATTAACCTTATTTGCTGAAATGCCTCTGAAGTGAAAAACCTGCTTTCAGTTTTTGGGTGTCCCAAGGAAATTTAAATCAACATAATTGACCTCCAAGGGAGTCCCTAAATGGGCTGCTGCCTACACTCTACTGAAATTGGGTTAACACGCAGCCCAGAATTTGGCATTAGAACGGGTACCAAAAGAAAGAATCTGACTCTGTGGCCCCGTGGTTAGCTGGGACGAATGTAGGAATTCAAGGACCAATCCAGTTACAGCATTATTATTATTTTTCATGATTTTTCAATATAAAATGCAGAGATAATCTTGGTGGCAAGGACTGCAATGATGGGTTTCTCCTTTGCTTCCTCTGTTTGAAGAATCTTCCTTTGTCTCTTTGGCCCGAGGAGTTCTGGAGTCTCTCCTGTACAGCAGTGTCAACACGGATGGTCTCTTAATGTGTTAAACCATAAGCAGGACAGCTGGTCTAAACTGGCTAAAGGGATAGTCCATACCGTATGACAACATATGTAAAAACTGTAACACGGAGGGGAGTTGGCTGGGGGTGCTGCTGCTTCTCGAGGACTGGCTGGGCACCAGTCAGTGTACTGTGAGAAACTGCTTTGTACATCACTTGTTTTGTACATAAATATAGACATATAGACGTACACTATTATAATTACTGTTATTTATCTAATTTCTGCCTTATTAAATAGGATCTTGTACTAAATATTGGTTAAAAACGTTATTTAATAACCTTGTCTCACCTCATTTTCAAAGAATGAATTTTTCTTTACATAAAAGGCACCTGAAATCAGGGGACTTAATCTTCATTTACACTTCATGTAAATTTCTTCTTCACATAAACACATAGCTCATCTCCAGGGACACAACTAACCCCAGAGCAGGACATAAATTTTGGAAGTACATCTTGGCATTGTTTAGCTTATGCATTACCTTTGCTCAGCTTGTATTCTCCTTTGAAACTCACTCTGAGACACATAACATTTCACAGTAGCTCTCATGCAATATACTGGAACTGTAAATCTGTAAACATGTCCTCGGGATACCTCTCTAGGATTAAGGAAGAACAATGCTGGAAATGTGCCTTGGGGATCTGCACATACCTAAATTTGTTGCACATCAACATCTAACAACATTCATCTGTATGTCACCCTTATATTTTCAAATAAGAAATTAGTGTAAAAGCTATTAAAATTGGTGAAGGGACTCAGTAGAAATAAAACAGTATTAATCAATGTGGTATCTGATTCATAAGAAGTTTACATAGTGTGAAAAGTCACTCTCAGTCACTGAATTTAAATTAGTCCTCAAAACCTCAATGTCTAGCCTTGCTTCATTCCCTCACACAGTTATAGTTATTACATTTTATCTTATCAAAGATGGATCAAAAATGGCATAAAGGAAAGTAAAATCCTAACATCCTGGAAACTTCCTTTTTTCTTTGCAACATATTATAGAAGATTGCTGAAGGAACAATAAAGCTGCCAATGACTGTAAGTACATGCTAAAATTTATTTGATACAATCAAATGCTATGACAGTTAATTCTGGAGTTATTATATGCACACATTGATGAAATGCATTCTTATGTACCATTTGGAAAAATGGAAATAAAAGCCAAGAAGATAGTGTTAAACTGTGCATTAACAATGTGATAAACTGTAAAGCAATATAGATAATAAAATGTAAAAAGTGCAATCTGATTGCATCCAGATCTAGCTGGGGAAGAAAAACGTATTTTACAGATTAATGCTTGTAGTCCATTTTATGATTGGTTTCACATGAAAAAAAAATCTAAAATTCTGTTAAAGAGATAATTCTATACTCTTTATAGGATTTTCTAATCTGGACCCTATGGAGAACGTCAGTTATTGATTATGTGATTAGGTACTCGTGAGAAAAGAATATTTCAAACTAGAAATCAATGAGAACTTCGGCGAAGATTTGATGATAAACACTAATTTTAAGCTGAGTAATAAAAAGCTCATTCAATTGAATGAAACATAAATAAACAGCTAAAATGTTAAAATTATGTTGGTTTTGCTTTGATTTGATTTGATTTTGGTTTTGTTTTTGTAAGAAGGAAATTGTGGCTAAAGGTTTATATCCATGTAATACACCTTTTTTAAAATTGAAGATGTGCTTTAAGATCAGTTTGTCCTTTGTCTACCATCAGTCACTGATTCCTGTCCCTTAACTCTTCACCTCTTCATAGAAGTTGGAGACATCATTCCTTGTGTCTTTTAAGCTGGTAATTTACTTTGTTCTAGATTGGATCTGTAAAGTGACATGATTAGGGAAAAAAAAATCGTATTGTTTTTTGTTAGAAGACTTGCTGAAGTCAGCTGAGGTCAGACTACACAGACACTTAGCCATAAAATAGCATGTAGAATTTTTGTTCAGCAGAATTTTAAACTTTGAGATGCTTGTAGCTTACATTAACAGGAAAAGACATCAAAACTCTGTGTCTCCATAAATGAAAAACTACTCCATGCAGAATATAAGAAACAAGCAAAAGCCTAAAAGAATTAATGAGAAAATACAAGTTAATGAAGAAAGCTGAGAAGTGGCATTTAAAACAACAAAAAAAACCAGACAAGCAAACAAATGGAAAGTAGAACTGGACCTATACTGAGAAGGAGGAAGATAATCTAGGCATTGTGTCGAAACAAAGGAATATTTTGTCTTGATTTTCAGTGAAACTGATTTTTTAATATATTGGACTATTATTGGGAATAAGACTACTGAAATAGAAATACTGAATTTAAGGAAAAAATTAGGTAGGATTATTGTATTCATTAATCTCTGAACACTGAAAGAAGTAGCAAATGATGTCCATAGTCAGGTAGTTAAGAATTTTAGTAAATCTATCAAGTTTGGATTTATCTTGCATGAGGATAATAAAATGTCCATTAGTCTAATGCCAAATTTTTAGAACCAGTTATAAAGGAAAGACAGACTTCAGTGCATTTTGTTATAGATAAACAAGCTTCTGAGCCAGAAAAATTAACACAGGGAGCCCAAGATTTGCCTGATCAAAAGCCTGATCAGAACTGCATGGCATCAGCCTATCTGTATAATTGAAATTGGCCTCAGTAATGAATTTAGAAGGAAGAGGACAAGTAAGACTAAGCTGGCTAATTGAGAGACATGGAGCAAGAAGATCAATAAGCATAAAATGCTCACATACCAAAAACTGCTTGGTAGAGAAAGAACACAGTGTGACCACAATGAAGATAAAAGTAATCTTAGGAATAATGAGAGAACTGAAGAAGAATCTTTTAAAGGGTCACTACTAAACAATATTTCAGAACTTAAAAGTGTGTTGGCTTTGATTAGTGACCAGGACAATGGTTTAGTGCTCATTGCTTTGTTTTCATTAGAAGTCAAAATCAGCTTCTAAAACAGTCTGAGCTGCTTTCCTTCCTTCTAGCCTTCTACTGGCTAGAATTTCCTGGCTGTTAGCCAGTATTTCCTGCCTATCTTTTAGTCTTTCAGCATTTTTGTGAGGTTTCCAGAGCTACTAAGTTGCTTTTCTGGACTCTCTTCAACTAGGTCACAAAATTACACTAGAATAAAATGGAGTGAATAGCTAGCTTTCCATACCTAGTACTTCTGATCATGCACAGTGCCTGATTTGGATCCCGGATTACTAGGAACACGCCCAGTGACCATGAGCTTGTCAGTTTTGAAGCATGAGATTTCCAATTTAGTTTTCTAGGTATAAACTTCTGCTTTCTACCCTGAAGTTAGCCAGCAAGAATACAAAATGTTATTGAAGAATGTCATATGCTGTGTGTAGTATAACATTTAGTAACATGTATATAACATGTAGTATAGAATTTAGTTTTAAAATATTAAGTATCAAATAAATGCTCACTGTGAGCTGTTCAAGAATTGTAGCAAAAATCTTAGAACTAGCAAAAATATCTAAATAAGCAAAATAACAAGTAATATCAGTGTCTTCAGAGGTTTAATACATCTCTGTCTCTTTGTTCAAAATTTGAATTCACCGAGAACTTCTATGAGGGTTTATTCATTCCAGCCTAGTTTGCCAAAGCTTAGACATCTGAAAGGGGCTTTGAAGCAGTTGCTGTATCAATTTCTTTTTATCTAATGATAGCTGACCTTATTAGGTTTTTCCCAGCATAATTCAAAGCAGGTCTCTAGAAGTAATGATAGCTTAAGGAAGTGCTAAACTGTACTGATCTGTGTCTTCTATTGTGTCAGCACTGAATAGTAAAGGTTCACTGGAGACATAACTGCTCTTCCTCCCTAGCCATGACCTCATATTACTGAAGAGGAAAAACCTGCTACAAAGTAGTCCAGTTTAAGCAAAGTTCGTAATTATTCTCTGAAACAATCTGCTAGCCAAATTTCCATTTTTATCTCCTGCGTATGCCAGATACATTGGTCTTCCATTCCTTTGTTTTCTAAAATAGAAAGACTTTAAAAAAAAAAAAAGGCAAGAATAGTCAATACTAAAGACAGCATCTTTCCCATTTCTACAGCAAATCACATACTATTTTCATATAGTACAGATCACGGCTGAATGTATAGACCGTTTATTTGCTAAGTCTTTCATTCTTGTTTTTATGCTTCTAACTCCAGCAATTCATTCTGTTAAGAAGATACAAGATAAAAAGTGAAAGTATCCATATATTCTCAAGGTTTCTCCAGCCTCTATAAAATACTAGAAGCTGTCATCCTTCATTTATTAATGAAGCAAATGCATATATATCCATATATTATGTTGTTTTTATTTATTTACCTATTTCTTTGTTTTTTTTTAACATTCTTCCCTGCCACCAACCTCTGTGTCACTTTTAACTTACTGCGTTCATGACATACTTTTGAAAAGCACACTCAGAAACAAACATTGCACTTGGAAAAGAACAGATTATTTTCCATCCTGTACTTCATCTGAACAGTAGCTGTTTCTTGATATGAATATTTGTTGTGAAAAATTGGCTAAGCACAAAGCATTGCCTCTACTGATAAGAAGGAATCTTGCTACACTAATGAATAATCAAAGATTTGCAGGTATTTTGGAAGCATTTCTTTTATTTTTCCCAATTGTTCATTTTGCTATCATTGTGTTTGTACTTCCCTGCTATTTATTAAGGAAAAGTTTTCTACCTTCAAGGAACTAGCAAGTCATAGGTCTTTTCAAATGCATTATCAGCCATTGAGATGTTTAAATTTGTGGAAAGCATCCAAATTAATGACCATTTTCTTCATCAATCTTTATGGTTAAGATTATCTCATTATTCAAGAGTAGAACAAGTTGAGTGAAGCAGACAAAAAGAATAATGAAAACCTCTCAGACATGAGAGATACCAACTTCTGTTCTTGTTCTATCTGTACTTATTTTTGTTCAGCTGCCATATTTTTTCCTAACAAAATAATTCATTGTCAATAATATTTCCCAAATAAAACCTAGGGAAAATACTGAGAAAAGCAGTCTGCAAATTCTTATCTTGATATTAGAAATAGAAGCAAAACAATCAAGAAGTTGGAATTTGCAACATCTTTCTGTCCATCAAGATAACTTTTAGCCTCTTTAGTAAAAGACTGAGTTACCAGCCAGGAATATGCCATATACATTACTTTACATTTTGAAGATTTAATAAATTCTAAATAATCACAGTATTTTGAATCAGTTTATTAATACTAAGTAATGCATTTATCATGTATCTTATTTTGTCTTATATGCCAACTAAAATTGTCTGTAGTAGACCTCACTCGCATGTAACATTACAATGAACAAGTATGCCTCATGCTACGCAGGTTGCTATGAAGAAATGCCTCCTATTTGTCTCCAAGGAAATTACAACACATGCAAAGAGCAAAATAACACTGTTTGATGGAGCAGGTTCCCAGCCACAAAACAGAAAACATTTTTCAACATAGTCACCATCATTAACTTGCATGGATGAGATAACTGAGGCACTCTTTATTTTATGGTGTGACAGTTCTTTGTGGCTGTCTGGAACATAGCTTGGCTTTCACATCACTGTCGCCACTGCTTAAACACACCACTCGTAGCCTCACTGCACTCACATCCACTGTTTGGTCTCCATAAACATTGAGCAAGTGTCAGTGAATGTCAGTAGGTGCAATCTTTTCCACATGGAGAAATTTAATTCTACACCTTTGCTTCATACACACTTTCATTTCAGATGCCATTCTGTCAGACTGCCCCTGTGCTGCCATCTGTCACATGGCAACAAAATGTAAGGGAATATTGGTGGGTAGATTCAATCTCCACTGCCACAGCACCAACATCACCTCTGACGTTGTGGGACAACAAAACAAAATAGGAGGTATTACTTTCAGAGCGTCCCTTGTACATTCAAAAGTGAATGTTGTAGCTCAGACTCAATGATTCAAATCTCGCAAGATGCAAAAATGAAGTCACATAAATGGTCAATCTTTTAAACACTAGTGTAAAGAATTAACAGAAGAAGAGAAAATATCACATTGAAATTTGTGGATTAAAGTGATGACAGTACATCTTCTATGCACACCATGGAAAGCATAAATTTCTAAACTGAATGCTGAGGTAAATTCTTATTGATACATTAGTAAGAAATTATCTTAACAAAATAACAAAATTTCCCAAACAAAGAATCGGCTTGACGACACTAGAAAGTTCTACCCTTACTTTTGAGAAGGATCAGAGTAATGTGTATTTAGTCTGGGCTTGGATCTTGTGATTAGTTTACAAAGTTAAATATGCCAAGAGCACAGCAAAGCTTTACGTTTATTGGGCACCCATTCAAGATTCATGCTGGGGTAAAAAATTATTTCTACTTACCTTTAAGAAATTAACAAAGACACTTATCATCAAAGCACAGAACCTTAAAGTTTCTTCTGTTGTAAGAGGGCTTCTAGACAAATCTGTCTGGTTTTGGTTCTGTGGAGACTTCTTTGCCTTCCTCTCTCTCTCCCTTCTGTCCCTAAGGAGGTGACTATCCTGACTTAGATGTCTCAGTTCAGCATCTAAATTACTTTGGATAAAAGCAACCATTATGACATATATAATAAAATATGTGCTAAGATGACACCATCTATTAAATAGAATCTTGCATTACTGTTCTATCTTTAGAGGTATATGGGAAAAATATGAGGGCTGCTCTGAAAGTAATGCCTCCTGTTTTATTATGTTGTCCCATGACAGTGACGATGGTGAAGTGAAAGAATATCCCTGTTCCAAACAGCCACACACAGCTGTCACACCATTAAATGAAGAGCTCTTGTTCATTTCTGGTGAAAATACATAGCTAACGGTGGTGACTGTGTTGAAAAATAGTGTTTTGCAGCTGAAAATTTTCTCTCTCAAAGAGTGTTATTACGCTCTTTGTATCTGTTGTAGGTTCCATGGAAATAAATAGGAGGCATTACATTTGGAGAAACCTATGTAATTCTGCAATGCACCAAAGGCCATCCTGCAGCTATCCTGCATCCAGTGTGAAGCCAAAGGACTTGACATGTCCCAAGATTTTTTATTAATCCTTACAAAGCTGGCACTGCCTAAGCAATGAGCTACTTTTTGTGTTGAACTGAATTTCTAATTATTGGGGATCTTATTATTATTAAATTTTGAGACAGACATAAATCAGGAGACTTTCATGGTCGTAAACTCTTAGTAGTCCTCTAGCATGCTCCAGCAGCTATTCTTACTCTTATCCCACTGACAGGTTCCTCAGTGGCCTACAAGGACAAAAAGTTTTACCACTGTTTGTGTGCACTGACAGCTGGTGAAGCTTGTTTGTAGCAAGTGTGGCTACCAAGTGAATGGCACAGTTATGTTCCTCCTGGCTTAGGAGAAGGGAGAAGTGAAATTTAACATACAATGTTTTAGTTGACATCACTTGTGAGTTCAACTCTTGTTGAGTTACTGAAAATGCAACCCAGGTTGTCTGTAGTTTGGTCACCATCAGGTCCTTTAAAAGTGTTAATTGGCTCATCTATCAGTAAAACAGCTCTCTATGGAAGAGCTTCTAATTATCAGGCAGTGAAAGTTTGATTCAATTTAGCTCTCATCAAACTTCCAGCAGTTTTCTTGCATCATGACTAAGGATAGGAAATAATGAGAGGCACATGGAGGCATACTTCCTGTCTTGGAAGCTGTTATTTATTTCTGTGAAAGGAAGGGTCTTGGATGAAGTGGCAAGCCCAATTTAAGCAGAATAGTGTCTACTTCAGCCTTCTCCTATCTTAAATAGAATCATAGAATCACAGAATCATAGAATGGCCTGGATTGGATGGAACCTTAAACATCATCTATTTCCGACCTTCCTGCCATAGGTAGGGTTGGCAATCACAAGACCAGGCTGCCCAGGATCCCTTCCAATGAGACCTTGAATGCCTCCAGAGGTGGGGCATCCACAGCTTCTCTGAGCAACCTGTTTCAGCACCTCATCAGATTTCTTCCTTATATCAAACCAAAATCTCCTCTCTATTCATTTAAAGCCATTCCTCCTTGTCCTATCATTATCAGGCAGTGTAAAAAGTTGGTCCCCCTCCTGCTTTTAAGCTCCCTTCAGGTACTGGAAGGTGGCAATGAGATCTCTAAGCTAAACAAGCCCAGTTCCCTCAGCCTATCTTCATAGGCCACCCCTCTTTGATGTAGCCCAGCATAGTGTTGGCCTTCTGGGCTGCTAGAGCACACTGCTGGCTCATGTCCAGTTTTTTGTCCATCAGGATCCCCAAGTCCTCCACAAGGCTGCTCTCAATGAGTTCTTCTCCCAGTCTGTACTCATACCTGGGATTGTCCTGACTTAAGTGCAACACCTTGCACTTGGCCTTGTTAAACCTTGTTAGATTCTCGTATGCCCACTCTCCAAGCTTGTCCGGTCCCTCTGGATGGTGTTTCTCCCTTCTATTATGTCAACTGCACCACTCAACTGTGACAAATAAAATGTTTTTATACTGATGTCAAGCTACAGAAATTAAGAAGTGATCTCCTAAATAACTTAGCTACGGTGGAGATGGGCTGTAATTTGTGAGAGATTTACCTTTGGTTTCAAATGAGGAGGCATGCAGCCTGTTCAGAAGAGTGTATGCATATTAAGAGAAAAAGATGGGATGAAAAGCAATCATGCACTTGGGCATAAGAAGAAGAGAGCTGTGTAAATGCACTGAAAGGAAAATGGAGGAAACTAAAAGCAAGGTCCTGTTCCTCCTCTGCTCAGGAAAAATAAGATTTTGTGTGTAGGATGAAGAATCTAATTTTTATAATTCATTATGTCATGGTTTTATGATTTTCGGTTATTGGTATTCCACATCATAACATCATGTAGTGGATGTACCGGGTTCTCAGAAGAGAAGGACTACTACATTCCCCACGGCACTTTGCTCCTCTGTTACCATTTTCCAGCCGGAGGGAAAAGATAAAAGCTCACAGTATAAAAACTTGCAGATCACGAGACCTCGTCCCTTTTTCCGCCGTCTCTCGTCTTGGCAGCACCTCGCTCTCCAGCTGTCTTATTGTCGGTAGTAGAGTAAGGCCTACCTTGATTTTGGGACATTCTCTCTCTCCGTATTGGATTTATCAGCTTAAATTGTAATTATATTGTATTATAGTGTGTTGTTTTGCATTCTGATATCTTATTTAGTAAATTAGTTTGTTTCCCCTCAGATTGTTGCCGCTGTTCTTTGCTCTCAGGGCCATCTCCCTACCCTTTTCCCTTTTCCCCTTTTCCCGGGACGTGGGCCCATGGGTCCCCCGTCCCCTTTGTCACGGAATCGGGCCTAACGCCCGTAAACCGTTGACACATTACTTCTCAAAATGAAAACAGGGATGGGAGTTCCATCTACAGACCAGTGCAATGAATAATGCAAATCAGAAAACTCTCACTAGCTTGTCTTGGAAAACAGTTCTGTACAAATATGTGACAATCAGTCAGTGGATAAAAGAAATGATCTAGCACACATTAGCAGATGTGCTATTGCTCAATTCTTTTTGCAGAAATACAATTCTGCTGCAGGTGAGAGGATTACAAGTGTTGTTTTTTATCATACTTAAATGACATTAGCTTAATGGTGAAGTTTGATCTCCTGAGATCAGGCAGTCTTTTTTCCTCCAGCACTAGCATCTTAACTATCAACTATCTTGACTATTATTCTCAGATGCTGCTTACATATTCAAAGGGAATCTGAAAGCTAATTTTTCTGTATGCCAGTACAAACGGAAGATAAGGTCAAGTTTTAGACAGAGTACTTAAAAATAAATTAAATAAATTTATATTCATGATATGCTCTATATGTTGTCAAGTTACATCTATGTTAATAAAGTGACAATGTCCAAGTTAATCTTCCAGTCCTAAACTGTCTCCAAGACAAGAGGATTCATTATTCATATACTCTATAGGGAATATTCCCTTGTCTGCACTACCTCCTGAACTGTTCCTGGGACTTGTTTGATAGAGGAATTATTTAGTATGGCTGAAAATCAGGTCAAGTACAATTTTAACAACTATATTGCGGACATTCAAGTTCCCGTGCCCGGACCATGCACTGACACTGATTACAAGTTAAGTGGGCTTTGCAATGGGGACGTTAGGTGGGATCTTTCTTTGCTTTTTATTATAGTTTACCATTTTGAGACAGTAATGTTCGTAATGCACAGAACAATTTTTATTTTCAAATGAAATGATGTAATGTCTTGTCTTAAATGTGCCTGCCAGTAGCATGTTGGAAATGTTTCAGATTCTTCCCAAATAGAAAATTTTGGTAAGCTTCTCGTGAGTTAATAGTATAATAGTAATAAGCAGCTATAATCAAAGGAAAGATATTGCCCATCACAGAAAGCCTGTGGGTTGTGAGGTTTTGCTTTCAGTCTACAATATAGCCCTTTGGGTTCCGTTCTTGCTTATGTTTTTTTTATTCTCTGTTATCTCTTTTATAAATAAACATTCATAAAATCAAAAGAAAGATAGAGGTTTTATTTTCCTACTTATCCCAGATAGTGTAAACCTGTCACTTGCACCCATGCAAACATTCTCATTTTTCAGGGTCATTTTGAGAGAAGTTGAGGTGAGGGCAAATAACTCTCAATGTGCTAAATGTAGCATGTATATCCTCCCAGAGCCTGGAACTATGTGTTGGCGATGTGACTGCTAACAGAACTTCAACTCTGTTGTCTGTTTGGAAGTGAAGATACTGAGAAATTTTAGGGAAGTTTCAGGGAAAAAAAAGTATTTTAATGGTTTGAATAATAGTAAAATTGAGTTTTTCTCTCTTTTTTCTGCTTTTCTTTTTTTTTTTCCTTAAGCTGTTCCATAGCAATTTTATCATCTGTGATTTTATCGTGCAGACGTACATGACTGAAACCAGCACTATCTCCAGCTTTGCCAGAGCTCAATAAGACCTCTCGTGGCTGGCTTATTTATTTAGCCCACATCTTTATAAGAGGTAAACTAGAATCCTTTAACTAATTTAATAGTAGTCCTTTGTTTCCTGTAAGCAATTTAAATGCAAGAAATATATTGATTATAGCACAGTTTACAATACTCCTTCCTTATAATTGAATCAACCTCCAAATTAATATTTTCAAGTGGTTCCCTAGAACCTCCATATGCTATCTATTCTGTCACCCAAGAAAAAAACTTCTGGAACACTTGGACAGCATCCAAACCCAAATGGTTGTGAGTCAGGACATTTAGAAGGTTTCCTGGTTTTTTTTAAGAAGTACTTTATGGGTACTATGGGGGAAAAGGCAATTTCTTATACTTAACTAGACCCACTGGCACACTTCTGCAATTCTGGCATCTGGCTTTGAATAGACCTTGAGGCTGTGATCAAGTGGAATAATTTTAAATTGTCTTGATCTATCTCTTGCTCCAAGAGCATTGCTGGATGACTCCATAATATAATTTTTTTTTACAGCAGTTGATTCATCTAGTCATGCTTAGGCATCCAAGGAAACATTCATATGATGTTGTGCCACGTGCCCTTCTCCAGTCAAATGCAAATAATTAGTGAATATAATCAATGATCTTGAAATATTTATGCAAAAGTGTGCCAGTTAATTTATCTAATTCTTTGAGTTTCACTGAGAATGGCATCAAGCTTGCAGGGAATACTGACTGACAGGAGCTGCATGCATTCAGACTACATCAACACTTACACTAATGAACAGTTTGGACATGGGTGCCTTCATTAGAAGAGTATAAGAGTTAAATAGAATGGATGCAACTGCTAGAGAACTATGTCTAGAATACTAATTTATTAGTATAGACATCGACTCACTTTCATGATAAATACCACTCCTTTACTCAGATGGAAGCTCCCATTAGGGGCTGTGAGCTGTTGGCAATGGCAGTTGGCTGCCTGCCTGGAAGCACAGTGGGTTTCTGTACCAGTGCTTGGGATGTGTAACATTTAAACATCATCCCTGTGAGAACCCAATCTAGGCATCGCTAAGGGGCTCCCCTATGTTCCAGCGAGCCAAAGTGAGACTGTGAGAAGCCTTCACAGGTGCAGATTAAGAGCAGTGTTTGTTCAAGCCTTTTCAGCAACCTCCCAGTAGTGTAACTCTCAGCAGGTACCCAACGCAGGGAATGGAGGCTTTGACTAACAGCCAAAACTACAGAGCACACAGTCACAGATCTGCTCTCATCCACTGCTTCTAGGGAAGACTGTAATGCTAGATATAAGAGCATGTTAAGATGCTTGGGCTTTTGGATGCCTCATGTCTTAAGAGCCCACATCAGTCACAGTCTCGTGTACATGTCTGGTGTCAAAGACACAAGATTAGGAATCAGGAGCCATGAGTTTGATTTCCATCTGTGTGAATGATTTCCATTGAATCGTTAGAAAAGTTTGCACATCTCTTTTATTTTCTCTTTGCTCTCCTACATTTTTCTTTCATGTCTGTTCCCACAGATACCTCTTCAAGGATGGCCATTTTTTAAACTGTATTCTTCTTTTTTCCTAGGTTACTGTGGTTTTCTTATAAATTCAGCCTTTTGGAATAAGAACAAGGCACTTTGTTCTAACTTTCACGGGCTTTTATTGATTTATAACTGCTATGATTTATTACTTGCACTGCCTAATTTAATTTAACTAAAATCTCAGTCCAACCATAATGCATACAGCACTTGTCACAGAAAGCATCAAAGACACTTCTCTTCCTAGGAAAATCCATCTTAACTAAGTAAATAAAGTGTGTTCCAACGAGAAAAAAAATATATTATACAGCAGTCCATGCCATGGACTGCAGGACTTGAAGCTGAATTCTCTGGGAGAGGTAAGCAACTATTCTCTCCATTCCCTTTCAGATACATCTGCAAGACACAGGGCATGCATCAATCCAAGATCTGAGCACTACTGGGTTGTCTGGCAGTACTAGCTGCAACCAGATGAAAAATAAGGGAATTAATGTAGTTTCAATACTTCAAAGAGAACATTGGTTTTATTTATCAAAGTGTTATAACTGTGCAGATGACCCTTGACCTAGATCAAAAATTCTTCATGGAGTCCTGAACACACTTCTACCAGAAGTTTTTAGTGGTGAAGCATTTCAGATCAGGTGACAATGGCCGTTTTAATACCTGCTGACTACAAAAGCAAAAATGTCACATGCATTTTCAAGGACAAGGAGGATCCAGGGCACCTAAAACAAGCCAGGAGCCTTCCTCTGATGACACCATGTTGACATGACTCACATCAGCACAGATAAACTCTCTTCTTGAAAAATAGGTGGCATTCTGAAAACTGCCCATTGGAAATGACTCCTACCTTATTTTAGCCTCCAAATCATACTCAAATATGGGTCAGATTTTGCTTAGTATTCTATACAAATGTAGCCAGTACCAGAAGAGATGTAAGTCAAAGGTATACAAAGCCAAGTGCAAAGTAAAGTTGATGTAGCTAACCTGTGGCATGTTAACTCAGGACCAAAGATGACACCCTGGTCTTGTTTTATTTAAAAGTATAGATGTATACATTACATTACACATTGGTCAAACACGTGCACAATGTCTTCAAGTGACAAGCAAGTAAAAAAGTGGACTGTAAATATTTTGCTGATCTGTAGTCAAATTCCACTCTAAACAGCAGAACTTTTCCGAGATTGGTCAAAGACTATTTAGTAGAACACATGCAGCAGAAGTGAGCAACAGGAAGGGTACTACACACTGCTTTCTGGTGGCATCCTTATACGTGTGATATACTTTTCAGATGTCTGTTCAGACAGTAATTTTTGCAAGAAACAAAATGATTTTTGGCATGTATGGCAGTTTTGAGAATTAGGTACTTTGTTAATCCTTTTATTTATTTATTTATTATATTTACCATGGTTATTTAATAAGTCTTTTTCTTACAGTAAAAATACACAGAAATCAATAGAAAAAAAAAGTAAGTTTGTGAATATTATAAAATTTGGATACAAAGTTAAACTTTCTCAAGGATTCAAGTTCATTATTAATGATTAAATGAGAAAAGTTAATTATTCTTTATTTTTTAGCTGCTTATGAATGAATGCCTACCAAAACATTTACAGAGCTCACATATTCACATATTTGTTCTTAAGTGTGCTTCTCCTCAAAGAGAGGAAAAGTATAATCTGACTAACTTGTCTCTTGTCCTTAGTAAAGGGAGGCCATAGTTTTTGGATAATTAGTTAAATACTAGTTGCCTAGGAGATGCTGATGTGCAAGAGACAGCGTCACTCCTCTTCTCTGGAGCATTACTTGCTACCCAGTGTGCCCTCAACCTATGGTATTAAGCTCTGTTAATGAGTTTGGGAATAGGAATAGGAAATTTGCTTCTGTGTAAATATAATGAATTACTGTAGAATAATTTAGTTAGTTTCTAGATTACTAATGTTGGTCTTACATTTTCTCAGTAGGAGAGAGGAGCAAGGAGAGTTTGTGAATGACTGTGTCACTAGAAGTTTGTGAGGTTATCGTGCCTACATACACTGTGCAGATTCTATTTTTTGTGGCTAAATCTGCACATCTGAGCTGTAGTTTCTGTGTCCTGAGGTGTGCATTCATGCAGCTCTTGCACTGATGCTTCAATACAGTGTGAAACCCTTTTCCAAGGAGATGGTTATAATGCTATATTCAAGAAGTAATGTAATTTTAAGTTTTCTTTTAAATAATTTTATTTTGGACTGAATGTAACTTAGAAAATGCAGTCAGTTCAGCAGTAATCATCTGCCTTTCCTGTTACTTTCTGACAGTAGTAGATGTGTAATTTATCTGTGGATACTTTGTATACTCACACTACATGGGTTTTGCGTAGAGGAGAAATCTGGTTTATTTAAAGGTGCAATTTAGCGCATTTATTGCATAGATTTTATATTGCATTAGCACATGAGCAAGAGGATCCCAGGTATCTTGATTTTACATGGGAAACTTCAGAAGTTTTACATAAATTCTAACAGGAAAATCTGAAAACCTGAAGATTGAGCATGAGCCAAAGTTTTTGTTAAAATTAACAATGAAAATTGTGAAAATTCTTGTTATTTTTATGAATGGTGGGATCTTTTATAAAATAGGTAAATGTTTGGCCTTAATTAATTCTACAGGCTATTTTAACTTTGTTGGAAGAAAAACTGTTGGATCTGTGCCATACTTCCCCCTACTAATTTCACCTTGTTATTCCGTCTTTTTTCACCATGAGTTAGATAGAGCAGGAATACACAGGCTGATTTCCTCTTGCTGCTCGTTATTTGGCATACATTCACTGATATCCACAATGATTTGTTTCCTGTGGTAAACCATCCTCATTTTTCATTTTCTTTTCAAAGACATTCTCATTGTCTTTATCACTCTGACCACCCTTTTACAAAGATCTTCAAAATCTGCAGTGTGCTATTTGAATGATAGATTGACTACACATCCAACAGTATTACTTATGGGACAACACCACTGATAAATTTAATGATACTACATTTTTATAAAATGTTCTGTCCTTTCTCACTGTGAATACATACAAATTAGAGATCTTCGGTGAACTTTAACAAAAATATAACTTATAATTTGAGGCACGCTTATTTCAGCTCTTTATACAGTGTAGATTCTCCATCTCTTGATCTAGCTCATTCTTATTATCTAGCAAGGGGAATAAAATTTTAAAAATTAATTTATATTTCCTATAACATGATACATATATTCTCACAAAGGTTATGAATCAACTACATTTAGGCATTCAGGCATTCGTAAATGTGAGTAGATATTCTGAAGCCAGACTCATTTGTGATTATTTTGATGCTAAATGAATTATTAAGAAAATTTACAGAAAGCAAACAAAACAAAACAAAAACCTGAAGGACAGGACATTCTTTTGAAGATCCAATATAGTTTGCAGTTAGTATGGACTTCAGTTGGTGCAGCAGTACCAGGAATTCTGCAACTCATACAAATGTAGGTGCTCAGCTTACCATCCTTCACTTCCTCCATATGCGGTACTTTCATTTTATGTTTTCACAAACATTCATGGGGACGAAGTCCTTTGAGCTCAGTTCACAGATAAGGAATTAGAAGCTGGGATTAGGTGATGACAGAGTTTTCCATAAGTGGTTGCCTGTGCGTGGAAGTATACTTACAGGAAATAAATGCTACAAATAATGAAGGTCTCTTTGATCCTTCATCTATGTTAAATTAGACACTTACAGGTCCTGAATGTGAGAATAATTCAAAGGACAATAATAGTCAACCAATCTGCAGTGTATTGTTTAGTTTCTCAACATATGGAAGTAATCAAAATCATTTTTATGAGTTTATATATCTTTAAGGAACTTTGAAAAACCTAGGCTGAGTTTTCTTTAGAAGAAGTAAGAATTAATACTATATTGAGTGAAAGTATTTTATAACCTGTAGCCTGAGATCTTGGGAAAAAAAAAAAAGTGGATAATTTGCCTTTAAAAATCACTGGAAGGATTGCACAGACCTATATATTCCCTCAAAAGTGTTGCTGGAAGAGTCCTAAGGTTTCAAGTCTGTGGTCTTCAGGTTTGTGCTGATCACGCAAACATGTTAAACACTGCATCACAAGTCAACTTCACTGAAAAATGTTTGTCTTCTTCCATTCTGGTGACCAAATACATAACAGTAAGGTGAGAAATTGATAGTTTGTCTACATGTATTACTATAACAACTTTCAGATTGCTTATAAACACATGAAAATGCAAGTTTCCTATGCTGGGTCATCCTGTGTGGAGCCAGGAATTGGACTCGATGATCCTTATGAGTCCCTTCCAGCTTGGGAGACTCCATGGTTCTATGATTCTCTGCTGAAAGGTTTCCTGTCCCTTGGTGTAAATCAGATCGCATCTGTATTGGCACAAGGGTGAGCCAACTCAGGCCCCTGCCAGCCCACTGGAGAGCTGCACAGGAGGTAAGTAAGAATGGTCACAGGACTGATCCTTTCCCAATTGCATTTGCAGGTAGCAGAGTCTTTAAATGACATTCTCCTCTCTATAGATAATAGGCTCATCTTACAAAGTACATACATATCTTTCTTTCTTTTAAATCACAGATACAAAAAGATTTTAATAGTAGAGAGAAATATAATTATCTAAGGCTCAAAAGCTGTCAAATGGCAAAGGGAAGAGAGAAATATTTGTCACTAATCATAAGTTCTGGTATTCAGGCACAAGAACTGAAGCTAGATTTGACTCATAAAATGCAAGGTGAGTTGACTATTACAAAAATATGGGTTTAATTCACTAAAACTCCTATCTTATATTCAAGCTGAGATAAATTCTGCAGTACAAAGTAGATCTCTATTTAGGATTTTTATCATTTCCTCTCCTTTATGTCAGTCTAGGATTGTTTGTTTGTTTGTTCTGTTGTTGTGTTTTTTTGTCTCTTTTATTGTATTGTTTTCTTCTTTTTGAAGATTGACTTCTTAGTTGACAGTATTTAGGAGAATAAATATCTGAGCCAGCAGCTATCTAATAGGAAACTGGGTAATGAATAATAATGATAGTGTTCTTTGATGCACATCCAGACAAAGTAAGACTTAGTGAAACATGTAACCAACAATAACAGATGAATATGAAATGCAATATTCAATACTTGGGGAGATGGAAACAACCACTAATGGCTGTAGTTTTGATGATTCTATAGGAAAGGCAACTGCTGATATGATTTTTGTTGTTGTTGGCAAATGAAATCCACTGATGAAACTTAAAAAATAAATAATTATAGGGAAGTGTTCAAACTAATGATCTGAAAGCCAGTGCATTGAAAAGTAAACAATTTGAGATTATTTATTTATTTGGTAGTGAAGTTGTAGAACACTGTACTGAAATGAAGCAAAAGTCAACAAAATTAAAATAAGTGACAGCAAAGAAAGGCTAAATGAGTAATGTCTCTTATACAGGTCACCAAAAGAAATAAAAGGAAATAGAAATAAAGAAGAAAGAAAAAGAAGATCATCTACATGAATACTTCTACATAAAGGCTGGAAAACTAGCTAGATAATTTGAAATGGTAGTTGTAAATGAAGACATGAACAGAAACACATTCAAAAGGAAGGAGAATATTCAGTAGGATCCAGAAACTATGACTGCATTAAATGGGACACTGTTCTTATGTATGCTCCCATGCTCTCAGGGTTCCCTGAATCATTCTAGGGCTAGGAGAAGCTGGAAATCACTCCAGATTAGCAGCAAACACAGGATCATGATGTAGAGGGTGAAGTAAGGAAAAGAGTTAAAAAACAGAGACATAAACCAGGCCATAGCCTGTCTCATAGCCAGTAGATTGTTTGTACAATTACTCATTTAGGAATGAGTATTCTGATATTTCTCATCTTAGAGAAAAAAAATAGTCCTAAAAGATTTCCAACATCAGACAACGCTCACAACTTGTACTAAGGGTATTCAAATATTAAATTGTTAGCCTGGTAACTCCAATATGTAACATCTAGCTGAAAACAACACAGGTGCCATGAAAGGTACTATATATGTAGAAACATATTACTAGATCCAGGGACCTGCACTGGACTTGTACCAGTCACTGTGTTCATTGATTTAGGAAAAGGCATGAATAGAAAAGATTAAAAAAAATTCTGATATGATTCATTGAGTAACAAAAATAAATTGATTGTTGAAAGTGAGATCCATTCACGTAGTGATTGAGCAAAATAAGACTTCTTAAAAACTGACTGAGGAAAAGAATATTGCAAATGGTATCAAAAAGTGGAAAGGGAAATATTCTGTTCTATAGCTTATTAAAAACAAAAAACAAACAAACAAAAAAAACAACGACAAAGACAATCATCCAGCAGCAGTTTTAAGGGTAGCAAAGGAATAACCCTGTAACAAATGTGGAAATCATTGTTTCTAGCTACTGTAGAAGCCAGATATTCAGATGGTTTCAGAAAACAATTAAGCATAAATCATAAAATCTATTAATCACACAGCTAATATTTTCCCTCAGGAAGCTGCTAAGTTGCTGATTGCTCAAACTGGGGAAGTTGTAATGGTGGAAAGTATCACTGTAAACTTGCCTTGCTCTTATTTTCTCCTTTGAACACTTATTTTTGACCATTGTCAGAAATGTAACACTGATTCGGGCAATCTTTGATCTCATGCAATATGATCTGCCTTTCTGAGAAATTAGAAAACAAAGGAACAGCCTGATGAAAGCACAAGGACAATGTGGTACTTTCGGTCTGATGCTGTATCACGAAGTGGCAGTATGCCATAGAATCTGAATACAGAAAATATAGGTCATAGCCTGTAATGCAAGTCAATGTCATTTACCTCTCATAGCACTGAAAGTGATATATTACTTAAAAACTTCCCTGTCACTGTTTCACTTCCACTATTAATCTACATTGCCTACTTGGAATTTTCATTCCGAAGAACATAGATTGTTCCTTTCTGAATGTTGCAAAGGATAGATCCAGATCTCTGGCATTAAAATCTTTATATAATACATAGATGCATTTGAAAGACTTTTATTTCCTTTAAATAAACAAAATTTTATCAAAAAGATCTATCTCTACCTTCTTATTTCTCAAAATACTCAGTGTGAACATACCTATCTTGTGTCAGATCACAATAAAGACCTCGTGCTACTTCCAAGTGGATCAGGAATAGATGCTAGGGAAATTATTTTTAATTATTTAAAAAAAAAAAAACAATTTATTTTTGGAGTTGAATTTTATTTGGTTTCAGAACTCTCAAGTGAAAAGTTTCATCCAAATAGCATCTGATGGAAGCTGTAATAAATTGAATAATTTTGTAATAAATTTGCCTTGGTTTCTGCAACAATGGGTTTTGGTATTCAGATAAACATGAAGTGAAGAAGAGATTTTTCTTTTTTACTTATTTAATCCCGCTGACTGAAATTGTCATTGGGCATATCTTCTCTAATGAAAAAGTGCAAATAGTCATCAGCTTATTTATATAGTTCAGAGACCTCTTCAAAAAAGTTGTAATATGTTCCATCAAGGCTGGATCTGCATCCTGATCATTAAATATGTTTGTTTTTAAATATCTGTAGACCTAATGGAGGAATGAATACTCCACATGGAATGCATTCAGTTTCCTAATCAAAATGAACAGTATTTTGAACTCCTTTTAGTATTTGGCAGTAAATAAGAAGGAGGCCCAAGTGAACCATGGAGGAATCGTGCTCGCACTGATATATATTTTTATGAATAGTACCGAGTTGGAAGACTGGAATCAGACTTTGTCTCTTGAAATACATTCTGTATTGGTAGACATTAATAATGATGGTGGTATGAATTAACAAGCTGCTGACCTTTCTTATCTGATCGTTGCTGGAATTAGTGCAAGTTACCCTGATTTTGACTCCTTGTAATGGTGCTAGTGAGCTAATAAATCAAGAGAGCTTAGCTGATAATCTTAGAATATCTAGGTAACTGTAGTTTAGCATGCTGTTGAATTGTGTAAAGCAGGATCCTGTTCTGGTTTCTATACATAAAGAGAAAAATGCCTGAAGTTGGCTAAACAAGGAGAATTACTGGATACTTCTTATATCACTGGTGGTTCCAAAAATTCAGCGGAAGATTTGAATAATATTTATCATGCTAAAACTAGTTTTTTCCTTCTAGGCAACAGTTTATTAATGAATTAGTGCTAAGACAAAAGGGGACCTAAAGAAAATGTAGCGCTATATGCGTGTTGTGTGATGGAGCATCATTATGTTCATTTATAAGGTTTTTTTATTAACGCCATTGTTTTCACAAGCAGTACAGTATTATTTTTTTCTTTTATGGTTCTTTGCACCTTCTACTTGGTAGTTATTACCCTTGTTATCCCACTGAATATTATGGTTGCAGAGATTTCCATACCTGGTCTTTTCTATCTGTTTTTCTCTGGCTCTCAGCTTCTCTCTGCTTACCCATTTAGCATCTTCCCTTCTTCAGAATACTTAGCTGATGATAGTCCAAATTCGTCTCAAGAACTACTTAGTGCTGCTGCCAGGGAAGCAGTAGTTCTACCCTGAAATAACATTACAGGAGGAAAGATACCAGAGGGATTTTACAGACAAAACCTGGTATACAACTGAGCAGGATTGCTCAAGCAAATAAATGGTAAAGTTGTTTTTCTATTGAGCAATCATGTGGCATATTTCATAACAGCAAGAAAGGAGGCAGAGAAAAGTTGTTAAATCAGAGTAGTGAAAGAAAAATGGGAAGGAAGAACATATTCACACAATTCATCACTACTGCCAACACAACAGTCTATTTCTCTTCAACAGACATGTTTATGTGGTTTGCTTCCCAAGAATGAAAACACGTGTTAAATGTTCAGCCAAGAAATCCTAAGGTTCAGTTTCCTCTTAAACTAAGTTTGCAAAAACTTTAAAATTCATGCTGCTTTGATAAAAGGTTCCAAATGTAATATGATACTAGGCTAGTATAAAACTAATCCTCCAAATCGATTTTAAAATGAAGGGGCTAGTCTTTAAGATAGGAAAAACTGCTGTCCATTTGTGCAATTGATAAAGTCATAAATCAGCAACAGAATGTTTATTATGGAGGGAGAAATGTGCTTGACAAACCAGTAAGCTTGGATTCTGAAGTACAGTTGGTTTGTTCTCTACGATTGTCAGTTCCTTTTAGCTATCAGACGCAATAAAGCATAGAATTGTGTTTGATCTATATTCATGTTATCTAATATCATGTAATAAGTGGCACTGAAAGCCACAAGGCATATCTTCCAGGGTTGATAATTTTATTTCAGTATTTGGGGATTAGTGATGGAAAATTATGGATTAGAAATGATATCAGTGTATGTGAAGACTTCAAATAAATACTAGATAAATACTGGACAGTACTCCCATTAGATAAAAATTTTAATGGATATAAACCAGAATTTATCCTTCTTTTAAGTGTGGATAGCCAGTATATTCTCTGTTTGTAGAAGTTTTTAAAACCACAATGTATGCAATTTTAAATTATAAAAAGGGGGTAACAAAATAAGAATTACTTTTGAGCATTTACTGTTCACTTGCATATGAAAGAAACAGATTTAAACACCTGCACTAGCCTTGTTATAAATGATATAATTAAAAGATAAATCAGCAGTAAAATTCATCAAATTAATCTATTTTACTAAAATGTTCTCACAAATTAGAAAGGCAGAAGGGACTACTCTAATCATCCAGTCTGATCTCTTTCATACTACAGGTCAGACAACTTTTCTGAATTAATTCTCATTTCAGCTAGCGCTTATATTTTAGAAAAGCATTCAATCTTGATTTTAAAATATACTGCTAAAATGCCTCACTTTGAGAAGTATTTCCTCAGCAGCAGGTTTCTGTGGCAGAAGCACATTTTAGCTCAGTTGAGTTTCTCTCATATTTCTATATGCCTTCATCTGTTTTTACAGGTATATTTATTTGTACTATCAGTTATCACACAAAGCTTTCTGACTACAAAATCGTGATGGTGTTTGTGTGTAGCTGATTATCTCTGATTTTTGGATCATTTGCCAGTTTCTTCAAGGTCATTGACTGATGAGTGCAACAGAACCAAGTACTGACAGTAGAAATACACAAGCTCAGTGATGGCTCTATGTTTACAATTTCATTCTGGAATCTATTTGTTAGCCAATTTTTAACCTTTATAATGTGTGGCATATTGATTTTTTACTATACAGTCTACTTGATCAGCATGTGCTGTACCAATAAGAGCAAATGTCTTACAGCACTCTAGGAATAGCGAATTTATGAAGCTTATAAATGTGTATAATCAATCATTTATGCCTTTATCAATCAAACTTACGATCTAGTTGAAAAAAAAAAAGGAACTCTAGGATCTATTTTTCATTAAATCATGTTGTTTCTTAATAGTTTTGTCTTTTTAATTCAATTCCTTACTACTGGTGCGAGAGGAAGAAAGAACTCTGTCAAAAAAAAAAAAAAAAAAAAAAAGCATTACTTCATGGCTACTTAGAAGCAACTATTGAAATTATGGATAAACATTTTAATATACAAAACAAGCTGGAGAATGTGTAGTTTCCTTCTACTGATCACCAAATTTTTGTACTCTGTCAGTTGTGAAGACCACAACAAACTCCCTAAGTGTGTCTCTTTTTGTGTGCCAAGTACACCTGCATTTCCACATTCTCAAGAGAGCTTAAATCGGTTCCCAATACTCATACATTTAGTGATACAACCTCAGCTGTTTTCATTAGTTGGGGAGTGTCCAATCTTTATTTATGAGGTTTGCAATATCTACCTTTCTAGTTTATGTGAGGTGTTGATCTTACCTCTACATCCAAGTATATCTCATTCTTTAGTATCTTTGTCCTAAAAGCTCCATGCAGCTTTCCTGCAGAATAGGAATGGGATTTTTTCTTTATTTTGTAGAAAGAAAGGTATATCAAAGAGAACAGGTCTATAGAAATAGGTGCCCAAGGGCGACACCAGGTATAAGAATGCCGGATTAGATTTTGAAGGCATTAGGGAATGCTGTACGCTTATGAAGGATTCAGGAAGCTAAAGCGCTGTCTAGAGCTAAGCAGTATAGTATTTATGAATATCTAGCTCTCTCTTAAGTTTGTGTGTTGGAAGTACAGTTAAAGTAGAGTCACATTCCTCTGGAGGTGCATATCAATACTGAACTGAGTGAGATGTGTCATTTCATAATGGAAATGGTGCTTGTATCAACTGAGATTTTCCCATTCACCTGTTTTAGTCAGTGCCCACTAGAGCTAGGCACTACAGTGCTCATGAATATCTGGCTCTGTGTTAAGTTTATGCATTAGAAGAAGTCGCACAACTTTCATGAAGGGACATGAACGTCTCATTTGTAATGGCTCCCTTCATCCTGTGTCTCCTCTGCAGCAACACGTCGAATTCACGTCCTTTCACCTCGAGGTGTCTCCAGCAGATGCCCTTTCACGTCCAAACGCGGAAGCAGTGGGGTCAGAAGAGAGGGATGTACCCGCCTGGATGCCGTTCCCCGCAGCCGCGGAGACTGCGCGCCCTGCCCGCCCTGGGAAAGGCAACCGGGCGTGTGGGGCCGGCTCGAAGCCCCAGCCTGGTCCCGCATTGGTTCCCGAAGTTCCAGCGTCATTTTCTCCCCACACCCCGCTTGGCACTAGCAATCACAAGTCTCAATGGAGGGGCGGGAGAGAGCTGTGGAGCGCTGAGAGGGTTCCTTCAGCCCCCCGGACCACCACCAGGGATGTCCGGGACTCAGCCCGAGGATGCTTCGCCTCCGTGCAGGAACTGGACGTCGTCTCCGGAGCTGAATGAAACACGGGAGTCCTTTTTAACCCCATCCGCCGATTACGACGATGAGGAGTTCCTGCGCTACCTCTGGAAGGAGTATTTGCATCCCAAGGAATACGAATGGGCGCTGATCGCGGGATACATCGTCGTCTTCATCGTGGCTCTCGTCGGGAACGTGCTGGGTGAGTCTGGCTCCCGAAGTTTGCCCGACCTGCCTTCACTCGCGGGCAGATTTCGCCTCTCCCCGCTGCAAACCGCAGGGAGCCGGGCTGCGGGGAAGGGGCTGCGGATACCGGGGCGGGTCGGAGCTCGGAGCTCGGCGGGGCCGCCCGGGAAGAGCCGCTGCGGGCTCCGTCGCTGTCCGCGGACTGAGGTGCTGAAACAACGCGCCTCGGCGGCTGCCCCGCCTCTCAGCCCGCCCGGGGCCGCCGGTTCCCCTCGTCCCCCGGGCTGGAAATCACAAACACGGGGATTTTCCAACGGATGTCTGTGAGAGACGCGCGTTTTCTAACGGACAGGCACGGGGAAACGGCCCCGGGTGACGGACGCCGGGGAGCGGCCGCGGGACCTCGCCCCTCAGTGAGGGGCCGGGGCGGCTGTCCGCCCTCAGGTCGGCGGTTAGCGGCTCTCGCGCAGCCCCGGCGGGGGGGGCGGGCTCCTTCCCGCCGCTCGCCCGCCTCCTCCCCGCTCCCACGCACCCGTGTGGGACGCGGCGAGGGGCTTCGCCGCTCCCCGCGGGCAACGCTGACGGGGGCAGGCGGGGGCGGTGTGAGGGCCGGAGGTCAGCGGTTCTGCGCTTCTCCTCGTCCCACTCCCGTGCTGTGACCGCGCTGTGACAGCCGCACTCGTCTCGCCGCGGGGGAGATGGCCGCGGGGGTCCCTGAGCTCGGCGGCCGCTGCCCGCGCCCCAGGCTGCTGCCGGCCGGAGCCGCGGGGAGCGCGTTGGGCGCGGTAAATAACGGCTTTGTGAATGAACGCGCGCGCAGGGAGCGGAGTACGCCGTGAGAATCCGCTCCTCCGGAGCCACGGCCATTTGCATTTTTCATTCCCGTCACTGACATTCTCATGAACGGAGCGGCTCACTAGCGCCCAGCCCTGCCATGTGGGCCCTTCATTCATGAATTTCAGCGCGTCATGCGCTCTGCCGGTGCTCCAGGCTTCCCGAGGCACCATGCATATAAAGCTGCTGCCAAAGGCAACGTTTTGCACGGCTCTTTTTTTCTTCGGATGGACTGATGGTGCTATTTTTGTCTGGAGCTGCCAGTAAACATCGAGCGTGCACGCTGGCCAACCCATCGAACCTTCAGCACAAAGGCTGTGTTACAGCGTGCGTGCTGCTCTGCTGCTCTGTGCACACAGCGTAAGACAGCTGCCTTCCACAGAGCCTGTGCTTTGTACTAGAAAGAAAAGTGTCCTTCCGTCTGATTCTGAAAGAGAACAGCTTTTAGAACTGTCTGTGTTTAGCCGCCCCCCTCTACCCGTTCTGTAAACAGGCTGTCCTCTCGCCTTTCAGCATTCAAGGTCAAATCTTCGGCTATCGGAGCTCTCATCCAGTTTACACTTCAACCCCCCCCCCTCCCCCCCCGACTCCGAAGTACGAGAAGAAAAGATTTCCTTTCTTTTCACTTGCAGACAGAGGCAATATCGGTGCTCCTCCCTGACTTGCGTACCTTATCTTTGTGCCTGGGGTGAAAGCTGGCATTTAGCTGTCCGCCCACCTTTCCTGTGGCAGGACTGCTTCTATCCAGGTCATTTGCCTTTGTGCATGGCACAGACCTCACCCTTCCAAACTGCTGCCCCTGTTCACTGCCAGCTTGTTGGTGGGATCTGCAGGTGCAGGTGCTCATTAGCTGAACACTGTCTCATCTTTATGCAAGAAAGCTGATTGCAGGCTTACGTGTTTTTGGGGAGAGAAATTGATGTGGTCTTGCCAAAGACATTTTTGTGAAACCTTGTTTATTCAATTAGCAGTGAAAATCTGAGAATGGTGTATGTTCTGAAGTCTCCAAGAAGAAAAATTTCCTGCATGAATAATCCTTACTTAGGGTTAATCTGTGATCTAGTCTTGGACCTTTTCAGAGTAAACCAGATGGGGTTTTAATGGCTAACAGTGTTTAACAGAGTTTAACAGTGTTTAACTAACAGAGTATAGTAAAGTTTTAGCGCTTCATAGTGTCATCCTTAATGATGCAGTGGATTCCTCTGCTTAGATTTGACTCATGCTTTTGGACTAGTGTGAGATGAGAAGTCAGAGCTTTGCTTCCATTTGTCCATGTTTCATTCAGTTAGCACTTTGGAATCCAGGAAAGACCTTTCCCTTCCCTATGTTGCTTTGAAAATCTTAGTATCTGCTTATCATCTTCAATTGTGCATTCACATGGAATGAGGACGCTCATTGTGCTCCTGGAATTACATTTGTGCAAGTGGAAAGCACAGCACAGCCCTTAGATATTAGTAATGAACTAGATTAAAGCATTCTGACACTTAATTAACAGCCAAGGTAGAAAACTTGAACTTTGAGTGACATTTACGGGGCTTTTGGCTGAGCTGCACTGCAGGAGCAGTAGCATACTACAAGGTCTGCATTGCTATTTAGCTTTCAGTTTAATTAGGAGAGTTGACATACACTGTCCAAACTGCTGCACAAACCAGCTAAAATGAAAGGTGTTAGCAAGCCTCAGTGTTTGAATGCAGGTTTGATTATAGCATTCAAGTGCTTCACATCAGTGATTCTTGTGTGTGCCCACACTAGCTGCTCACCAGAGATTTCACTAGAAGCCACACAGAAGGAACAGATTTGAAGGTTTTGAGACATTCAGATGAACTGAAATCATGGTGATAACATCAGTAAATTTTGTCCTATTTTCTTTTTCATTTAGACATGATTTAGCAATAGAAACAGAACAGTCATTGAGGGTGAGGACTTTCTGTTTTTCACATAAGTCCAAAGCATTCCCTTACCATACACAGAAACAAAATTACAACTTCTTTGCAATGCTAGAGAAAGACATAGGGCTTCTTAACAGTTGACTTTGAACTAACTAACTACTTTATTTAAAAAATACTTGAAATAGAAATGCAGGAAATTAAAGAAAGATATATTTAGGATGCATGGAGGTCTCTGGTTTCTGACACAAAGATTCCACGTGAAGCAGTTGCAGCAGTTAAAAACTAGAAGAAGTAAGACTAAAAGGGATTAATAAGTAATGTCCAGATCCACACATTCAATTGCAGTTACACAGATAAAGAATGGGAATGGTTCTCATTTAATGTATTTATTCAAGTAGGTCTGAACTTTTCTAATGAGTTGTTTTCCCTCAGGGAACATGCACTCATCAAAACCAAATGGTACAGTGGAGATCACTTGATTTGTTCAAAGAAAGAACACAGCGCAAGCAGCCTTCTAGTGTCCTGCCAGCCGGGTTGCTGGCTCTCTTGGCACTCTCCCTGCAGCTGGCAAGGGCTGAGAGCCTGAGCAACCTGCCATACCCAGCTTGAAGCTCTTCAGCACTACTGGCTTCTGTGGGTTGGAGACCATGCAGAATATCAGCCAGAGGCCTCTGAAACTTTCTTTATCCACAGAACTTAGTGATATTTGTTTCTTTTTCCACCTTAGAATGAAATCCAGCCTAACTGACAGAGAACTAGTCTTCTCTGGATAGTTCTATTATTTAGCGTCTATTTTACAATAATTGCTTCCACCGTGTTATGGTGACGTCTGTGCAGAACCCAACTGTGGTCCTTCCCTCAAAGAGTTCACAGTCTGATTCGTAAGCTCAGCAGCATTCATTTGATGTTTACTTACTGTTGTTTGATTTTTAGGACTGTTTTCTTTCTGAGTGTAGAGGGAAAATTTAATGTATGGTTTTAACGACAAAGTTCTAGTCGATGCTATCAGTAGAGAACTGTAATGTCTCAGAGGTTGCTCCGTTATCACTTCACAGGTATCTGGAGAATGCTGAGGTCTATGCATAGATGCATGTGTTGGCAGAATTGGATGAGACACATATTCTTGTAAATGATGCCATGTTGTTCATACAATTATAGAATCATAAAATGGCTTAGGTTGGAAAGGACTTTGAAGATCATCTAGTCCCAATCCTGCCATGGTCAGAGTTGCCACCCACTAGGTCAGGCTAGTATCCACAACTTCTCTTTACAATCTTTTCCCGTGCCTCACCACCCTCTGAGTAAAGAATTTCCTCCTAACATCTAACCTACATCTCCTCTCCCTTCATTTAAAGGCTTCCCCCTTGTCCTATCACTATCTCCCCATGTAAAAAGTTGTTCCCTTTCCTGCTTATAAGCTCCCTTCAAGTACTGAAAGGCCTCAGTGAGCTCTCCCAGGAGCCTTCTCTCCTCCAGAATAAACAATCCTGACTCCCTCAGCCTCTCTTCACAGGAGAGGTGATCCAGCCCGAACGTTTTTGTGGTCCTCTTGTGGACCAGCTCCAACACTTCTACATCTTTCTTTGTGCTGGGGGCCCCAGGTCTGGATGGGGACTCATGAGGGCAGAGCAGAAGAGGACAATCACCTCCCTCTACCTGCTGGCCACCCCTCCGATGTGGACAAGCATACAAAACAATAGTTCTGCTGTAAACTCATTTGGTGACAAAGGAGGAGGACTGGAATCAGAACAGTTGGGAAAGTACTCACTCTCAATGGTCAGAAACTATTAAAAGGTACTGAAAAATAAACAAAAAGTGCATTTCTTTTCATATGGACCCCCATATACTGATTTATTCATAGCTGTTCTTCATAGTCTTGCTTTTTTTTAATTTTTTTTTTAATTTTTTTTTATTTTTGGATCTACATGCACATTTTAGAAACTAAAAATTTAGGACTCATCTGCCATCCAGCATCTGCTTTCTACAGCACTACTGATGAAATATCTCTTATCTGATATTATTTGATATACCATGAACCTTGACTTAAGTGTTGACTATTTCAGCAGCTCCTGAAGAAGAACAAACTATCAACAAGTAGTCAGAATTCGCATACTCACATGCGTTTGACAGATTGCCTAGGAAGCAAATAGCGAACTTTGTTGTTGCTTTTTTTGCTTTTGTGCAATTTTACTTTCAAGATATCCTCCTGATAAACATATGGAACTCTTTCAGAAAAATTCATCTAATTTAATTTTGTATTCTCATAGCTGTAGGACTGATAGATCTGAAGACCAGATCTGCTATTTAGCCTCAAAACAGATGTGGCCTTGAGAATGATATGGTGTCAGGATATGTTGCCTAGTGTTGATGAGTGATGTTTTGAAAGAATCATCTACATGTGGAAGAAGGAAAATAACTCATTGTGGCTCTTCAGCCACTATCCAGCTCCACAAGACTTCCAAAAACAGTAAAGCCCCATCTACTAGGAGCTGAACAGGGACTAACACACATTTTCCTCAGTTTTCTAATGCAATTCCATTTTATGCTGACAAGTGCATTTTGAAATATATGATTCCAAAGTTGCCCAGCTTTTAAGCTCTGGAGCTCACTTTGATTTTGATGAGACACACAAGTTTAAATTTGAATCATAGTGAAGTATGAAATTTTTTATCATTATTATGATTTATTATTATGTGTACCATGACAATTACATTAAAAGTCCTTCCATCTCTAATATGCAGCATATGTAAGGATTTTGTAGGTTTTTATTGTTACTATGGATAGACAAACAAGTATACGTGCATCTTTGTGTGTGGTGGGGCAATTTAAAACTGATCAGTCTGTGTTAATCCTTGTAGTAAACTCTGGAAATGGTGTGAAGATAATTTCTGCTTCTTCCAGAATTGACAAAAACTAATATATTTGGCAGACTCTGTGCACAGTGTAGCTGACCTTCCAGTGAAAACTCCCATTCCATTAATTGCCTTAGATTATGTAATGTGACTGAGTTAGAAAATGAATTCTGTGCCAATTAGATGATTGCGCTATTACTCCCAATTGTAATTTGTACAGATAAGCTTCCAGCAAGCAGAATTTAGTTCTTATGTTCTTCTCTTGCACTGTAATAATGAGGCAGTATGTAAAATACAGAAGCAGACAGCCAACAACTCCATCTTGTAATTCCTTTTAAAAGCCAGAGTGTTAGCTAGAAAACACGTCAGAAGTTATACTGCTGTAAGCAAACTGTGCTATGTATAAGTGTTGTTTTTTGTTGTTGTTGTTTTTGTTTTTTTTTATGTAGACTCTCATTGTCTTCTGTGGGAGACAACAGTACATTTCAGCTAGGCTGACAATCAAGAAAATATTTTACGATTACATTTTTCCATTGCTATCAGCTATATTTCTTTTTGTTCCAGTGTTTCCTAGAGTCCTACAAGAAAAAAAAAGTGAAGGAAACAACACATCTAGACTTGTTCATGTGTGATACATGGGCTGCACGCCTAACACTTGCTCCTTTTGTCACGCTTCAGTGATGTTTGTTGAAGCGTGTCTAGTCTGTCCTATGAGGAAAAGCTGTCACCTCACATACAGGGTATGTAATTTCTTTGTAGGTGCAGCCTAGAACAAAATCCATCTTTTCTGCTGCCACTTCATGTTTTCAAGGATAGTTCTTCTCTGCTGGGCATTGTTACCAACTGTAGGAATTTTTCAATTTTTTCCTTATAATAAACATTGTATCAAAATTATCTTTTTATCACTCTATTACTTTTTCAATGTAAACCAGATCTTATGTTAGACTCTTTTTTTTTTTTTTTTAATAAGTGATCTAAAAAATGAAGTAATGTTTGAGTTCAGAGCTTAGTAGTACGTAAGAGATTGACAGCATAGGAACAAGATATCATCTTTCTATTCACAGAAGAAATCTCTTTGTTTTAGACCTTTTGTTCTCACTGCTGGTTTTAAAAAACCCTAATTATATATCCTCTGCAATTTACTTAAAGTGCTTCTCACCCCTTAATCAAGATCATCAATGAAGTTATTGAAAGACTCTTAGAAAGGTTTCCTAAAATAAATAAAGTAAGCTTGGACTTAGGCGCCTAATTTTTAGACTCTTTTGTTAAAGCAGAAGAATTCTCCATCAGGAATAGAACATAATGAAAGTAATTTCAGTGACAGTATTTTTCTACCCAACAGTATGCACTGATTTATTGTTTCAACAGGGGCTGTAGCAGAATCTCATTTTGTAGCTTATTTGCTCAGCCTTCATTTGAGCATGATCATATTGATAGACACTCCACCACTGAGGCTTTGATGCACAGTAGGTAATGCCATCACATGCAGAAGAACAAGGGAGAGATTTCATAGAAACATAGAATATCCAAAGTTGGAAAAGACCCAGATGGAACATTGAGTCAAACTCCTGGCTCCACACAGAACCACCCAAAAATCCACGTGAAGGACCAAATCTTGATGACTAGTGCTTATAACCAACCAACGTAACTTCTCTGTGGCCATCTTTTTAGTAAAAAAATTGTGATAATGAATTTCTAAGGCAAAATAAAGCCACTGAAGCTTAGTATAATAGAGAAAAAAATATAACACTTTGTTTATACTGAGGTGGGATCTATCACCAAAAAAAAAAAAAAAAGAAAAAAAAAAGAGAGAGAGAGAGATAACACATTGTGCCTTTAATTATGTAAGGAAAGGTCATGTATTGCTGTTTGCAGAAATTATGTTATTTTGATCAAAAAGTCCAGTTCAAGGATGACCCATTAAACAAGGTGTTGACAAGACTTCTGGCATGTTACAAAAATAATTTAGGGCTTCTGTAAAGAATAAATTGATAGCTGAACCATCTATTCACCAGTGGAAGGACAGCAGCATAATGTTTAATATGCTCAAGACAGTGTAAATCTTCCAGGAGGCAAGCAGCTGCATTTGATACCAGCTGGACCCTTTATATTGTTTTCATATTCATCTTTAGATACAATGAGCTATGCTCATTAAATAGGTGGAATTACAGTCTCTAATTAAAATGCCCTGGGGCACAAAACCAACAGAGATTCAATCTGAACATGAAAAATATCAATTTAAAACCCTCATTGCACTGTCTTATCCTCAGGACTATGAAGTATATGAAGTTTTCTTGATTTACTGAAAATAGTATCTTTCTTAAATTTTAACTCTGCTTTTAATTTTTGTGTTAAAGTTTGTGTTTAGTCCTTCTGGAGACTTTCCTGTGAGCCTTCAGGGGACTGGGGAGGGGGGCGAGGGGGCGAGGGATGCTTCGAGTGTGGCTGCTGCAAGAACTTCATTAGAGCAGAACTGTCCTCAACGGTGAAAACCTCCACAAGCTTTCCCAAGCACTGACTACTCGGGCTAGTTTGCAGTCTTTCACTGACACTGTGTGGCCGAGGCAAGAATAGCAGTCGTTTTCGTTAAACCTCTTTTTCTTAGTCTGGTGGAAAAAATAAAACGAAAGCATCTGCTGTAAGAAATTTCAAAACGATAAAGGAATTATTAGAGTCAGATTACTTAATAAACACTGAAAAATAGCTTATCTTACTGAAAACTGGCTTGCATATTTTTGTTTGTGGAAAAGCTATTAACTGGAACCTTGAGTATTTTTATAAAATAAAAACAAAAATACAGAAATTATTCAAAGAAATTAGGCAGGTAGTTGAGTTCCAGTACAGTATTCTCGCACTCTGGGAGCACAATACTGGAGAATTTTTCTCAGTTTCATTTCTCTCACATTCATCTCCCAATTTTTTTTATTGAACTTGCAAGCCTCTCCGCTTCACTGCCCATGTTAATACATTTTCTCCAACCTCCTTCCTCTCATAGCTGGGAATGTCCAAGGTTGGGATGGGATGAGAGTGGAGAGTATACAAAATTATTTTGTTAGGATACCTAATTACTTCTAGTATATTAAATGGCATAGTCAGACTACTTTTCACTCCCATAAAATAATATTTTTTCAACAGCCCCTAGAGGGCTTGTGATCTGCTAGGCCACTGGTGTGGCCATGAAGCTGATGTCCAGGGCAACTGAGCAAGCTTGTACCAAGCAGTAGACTCAGAAAGACATCCAGTCTAGAAGGAGTACATTGAACTAACTTGTTGTCGCTTATACTGTTCTGCCCTGTTCAGATGACTTGTATCAAATCCTTACAGCTCTCTTTATCCTGGCACTGAAGGAAAACATTGTCAGTGCGAGCAGGGTGAACGCAATACTTCAGCCAGCAGAGGGCAATGAGTGGAGGGAAACTAATGTTTTAAAATCCTTTCTTTTCAGAGGCTTTTGTAACAGTCTTTCTTACACGTATCTTCCTAATTATTATGGTAGTGTATGAATGCGCTAATTAAGGTGCAATTGCACTATACACCATCCAAAGAATGGAAAATGGGCTGTACTGCAAAGAATGCATGAGGTCAGACGGGTAAATACACAAGCATACAGAAATCTAGAGTAACAAATTGTCTTTCATTTCTATGATTGTAAATTTTTTTTTTCATCTTTCATGTGCCTCTTGCCCCTGTAAATTAGAATTCGAAGGATTTCAGACCTACCTTCTGTATACTGGTTTTGCCTCCTGTGCACTGCTACTCCCTAAGTAACAAGGAGCACAGTCCTTTTTATTTCTCTGAGGAGCAGCAAGTACTGAAGTTCATCTAAATTCCACCTTTGTTAAGCCAATGTGATCTGGAAGGCTTAGCACAGAGCTGCGAATTAGGAGTCTAAGTTTCTTGTTCTGAGTCTGATTTACTGTATGGCCTTTGACAACTTCTGTGCTTTATTTCCCTCACTTCAGAGATGAAAATTATCTATTTTCTTTTTAGCCCTCCAAGGTTTTGTTTGCTGATACTTGTAGAAAGCTTTGAACACAACATGGAACATGCAATGAATTGATTTCTGTCATGGTTTGTTACCAGTGAAGTGGAACTCACATTAGTTAACTTCGTGGATTTTTCCCAGAAATAATGTTTATATTCAGGTGTTTTTCCAGACATTTCAGCATAAGATTGAGAACAGACCTTGTAAAAGAACATGAGCTTTATGACTTATCTGCTTACACATGGCACCTTCGGGCACTGTCATCCTTTGCTGAAAAATATGCATTTGTCTGAATGAAGTAGAATGTAGAACTGTTGAGACCACAGCATGAGAACAAAGTAGTTGATCTCCAACTTTTAAAGCAACATTTTATTTATTTTTTGCTTTTTGATTCAAGGAGTAAAAAGCACAGAAAGACATTGTCACTTATTATTAACTTTTGCTTAAGTACAAGACAGGACCCTACTTTCAGTATGAATTATATTCAAGACAGAAAACAAACTACAAGTAAAATCCCAAATTGTTAACCTCATCGAAAGTGAGATGATTGCAACTTTTATCCTCAACACTGCATTTCCAACTGAAAACAACATTCCAGAAGTGCAGCAGTGTAATATCTCCCCTATTATATCCAGACTGAATCTATGTTTTCATAATGTATGTTATAATTGTAGTAATTCTATGATTCTGTGATAATTTTAGTAATCCCATGCAGCAAGTGGCAGTAGTTACGCTCTGGATAGTTTTAATTACCTAATTACCTTACAGTGCTAGATAAATAATTACTTGAGTAGATAACTTAAACCACCCAAATACGTATCCTTTGAGCTTTTGATTTGTAAGTCTTGCCTTTCAGATATCTAGAGCCACAGCCAAAAAAAAAAAAAAAAAAAAAAAAAAGACAACCGAAATTCTTTATCCAGGAAGAAAACAATAGAAGAAATTGATACTGTGGGATACTTTTTCCAAGGGCAGGAAAGAACCTTGCAGAGGGAATTTGACTTCCTTTTACAAAACTGTGATAGTCGTATACCAAAGAATAAACTTTGACAAGGTATGGAATTTTCACTTATGTTTTCGTACATTAGAAGTGTCATGATTTTATGATTTCTGTTATCGTTTTTCCATATCATAACATCATGTAGTGCACTGGTAGTTAGAGTTAAGGAGTTAATGCTCCAGTTCTGTGGATCATTGATAGTTCCGGGTATACCTTTCTCAGAAGAGAAGAAGAACTACAGACCACAGAAGATTTAATTATTCCATTTCCATTTTCCATTCAGAGGGAAGGATAAAACAGTTTGGAAGTCACGAGATGACCCTTCTTTTTCTGCTCATCTCTGCCATGTGTGCTCCCTAGTCATCTCACCTTCAGCAGTAGAGTAAGGCCTTTGGTTTTGGACACTCATTTTATTTGATTTATAACTTCAATTCCAATTATATTGCATTATATTGTGTTATCTCTCATTCCCTATCACATTTAGTAAATTATGTTTCTCCCTTAGCTCATTGCCACTGTTTAGTTTTTAGACCCACCTCGGGGCATGGGTCTGTGAGTCCCTCCACCCCATTTAGTCATGGAACCAGGACAAACCAGGTCAGAACCACTGACAAGAAGATATTAAGAACATCTGTATTGACATAATAGGGGTTTTAGAAGGAGCTACTAAGAAGTTAGTTGATAAAATCACCTTTTCTGAGAGAAATTGAAGGCTGTTTCCTTCTTCCCTCTCCCATTGTCCTAAATCAGCCCTGAATACCTAAACATAGACATCGTGAGGAAATCCTCCAATCTTAGCTCTAGCTAAAGGGCTAGTAAGGTCTTGAGTGGGTATTGTGCCAGTTTGGATCACTGCAGTCTGACAAAATAATGTGATCCAATCTGAAGAGCATCCAGAGAACAGCAAGGAGGATGTTCGCAGAAATTCTAGAACTGAGCAGCAGTAAAAAAAAAACCACAGAGTTCTGAAGTTGTGCAATCTGAAAAGAAAATTGAGTAGAGGTATAATAACAATCATTATATTTTTTATCTCACTTACATACGTGAAGCATTGCCATGGGAAAAAGCTGTTCACCATGCTGCCTGTTTACAGAAAATGGTATATACAGAGCAGCAAAAGAGAAGTAGATTAGACATTAGAAGATTATTTTCTTTTTATAAAAGGAAACATGGCTCAACATTGCAGTATATTTAAGAGAGGCATGATATTTTCACCTGTAAAATATTTTAAAATACAAACTTGCCAACAGTGGTTTACTGATGCTTTTGGTGTAGTTGGGATGGTATAAAGACTTAAGCAAGACAGGATTTGTGAAGAAATATATTGTATTATATCAGCTGATACACTTGGGAGTTGGACACAAGGTTTCAGGCACACCATGCTTCTTAGGATCTGAAGAAGCATCTGATCACAAGAACTGTGACATAAAGGCTGTATTTTTTTTCCAGCTGTGTTAGTTTAATAAGAGAATGACTTAACTCTAGCTGATTCTGTTTTATCACTCCTGAGGACCCTTCTAACTCTTTTCTGTGGCATTCACTAAATGCCACAGATCACCTGTCTAGTATTTTTAAATTCAGCATAGTGCTATATCCTGACAGAGTAAGGAGACCTCGACTCTTCATCCAGATTTGTATGACGAATGAAGTAATGTTTACAGGAGAAGAATCTTTGATACAGTGAATTGCACTGTTTTCTTACAAGAATTGTACTGTGGTACTTCAAGAAAATCCTGAGTATGAGCCTTTAAAGAGATTTTTATGAATCTAAAATGTTCAAAAGCTATTGACTTAAATCTCTTATAGGCTAACTATTAAAAATGTTACAAAATCTGTTTTTAGGCTAGTTTCTCAGAAATCTTGGCATTTTTAATGTATTCACTTATGAATGTATTGCATCCATGTTAAAGAAGTGATTTGTTTCATCTGAAAAAGCCATTCAAAATTGAAAAAGAGAAAAAGAGAAAAGACACAAAACAAGCTTTAAAGGCACATCTTTTAAAGTATCTTCTACATACTGTTTTTGATTACAATAATAATGGTCAAAAATATACCACATTTAAAGTGCATTGCTCTTAATACTGCAAAAATTACATTCATTTACTTACCTCAAATCATAGATACCTTTTCCCCAGGCAAATGCTACAGATTCTCTGCAGATGCAATAGACACATTATGTCCAGTGAAATAGTTTCTTAAATTGTAGTTTTCTTGATATAGTTTATAAGACTCCATGTAGCAATTTGAATCAAGCATCACAATAGCATAAGAAAAAGATAAACCTTTACAGAGGTAGATAAGTTTTGCCACAGAATAAAGCCAGTGGATTAAAATAGACTTGAAGAAAGTTGCGTGAATAGTTAGTGAAATTAGTACTTGCAGTACAATAAGCTACTTTATTATTCATCAGATATTTTCTCTGCTGTGGTCTGTGGAAAACTACTCCTTGTTTATTAAGAATCTCTCTACATGAACCTTTTTTTTCCACTCTAAAAGAAAAAACACGGCTTCTACACCAAACAACGTGCTCAGCTGTTCTTTATTAAACAAGGGACAACATTTCCTTATTTCTGACTGAACAAGTTTTCCTGTTAAAACATTCCCAGCTCACTAACTTCTCTTTCCAAATTCAGTTTGTATTGCAGTGTGGAAGAATCATCACATGCGAACAGTCACCAACTATTTCATAGTGAATCTATCTCTGGCTGACATTCTGGTCACAATTACTTGTCTTCCAGCAACTTTAGTAGTGGACATCACAGAAACTTGGTTCTTTGGGCAGCACCTCTGCAAAGCAATTCCCTACTTACAGGTATTATTATACTGTGTTTGTGTATACATTATCCATGTTACAAAAAAGAGCAATAGCGTCTTGCTAATGGTGATGATAACGCAATGAAAGTCTGTCACAGCTACTGAAGTAGATACCTCAGGATACCTACAGAGCATTAAAGTACAGTTCCACTTGCGAATAAGTTAGTGCTTAGTAAATGTTGTTCTTGTTAGACTTGGGCAATGCATCTTCTGGATCATTTGTCTGATGCTCTTCATTTTTTGTGATCTTTTTTAACAATTCAGAAGAGATGTGAAACAAAAAAGAATGCCTGGTAATAGAATTACATACAGAATTATACTCCGTCTGGGGACCTAAAAAGCTACACAAGTATCCAGAACATATAATCCGAACTTCTGAAGAACTCCGAAGGGAGTCTATGCCTACATATATGTTTAATGACTTATTTTACATTCTTTAGAGGTAGTCAAAGTGTCCTGGGAGCCAATCACACTGTCTACCTTAAACATACTTGATCAAACCTTCTGTCTTAAACATAATTGCCACTCATTACCTATGGACTTAAGCAGTTAGGAGATCATTTGCACCAATATGATTGGCAGATACCTTTTCTAAGTATAGCTGTTCAGGTGAATGGCAGCCTACTTGGCCTTTTAGTCATTATAAATCAAAAGAATGAAGTATAACTCTGAACGCGTGTAGGTGATCACCTCTGTGCCTCAAACACGATCTGTATTTTCAGTAGAGACCTTTATGTTTAGGCTGAAAAGCCACACTGTAAAGGGCAACAGTTCTCCAGCAAGTATGTCTTCTACTGGGTAGTATCAAAAGCACAAAACTTGTTTCAAAGCTTCCATTCTAATGGGAGAAAATCTGAAGAGAAAATGAAATGATCACTGAACAATAAAACCAAAGTGATAGGTTATTTGGCATACAGAATAAAAGGCTAAAATTGCATAGTCTGCTTTAAGTTGATTGGTTTGTTGGTGTTTTTTTTCATGAGATTCTAGATTTCCATTGTTCCTTTGAAAATTGAAAAGTCAAAGCCGTGCTTCTTATATTCAAATATAACAGAAGGAAAAAGCACATTTAAAAAAAATGTTCTACAAAGAAATAATGATCTAATTACTTGACTGTTTTAGAAGAAATTTTTCACATATTTTTTAAATTCTGAGTTGCATAAATTTATTCTTTCAGAATCTGACTCTGTTACTCCTACTCACTTTGGGTAGCACCCTAATATGTGCATTTTATACAGATGTAAGATTCAGAAATATATATATAAGGAAAAATGTATTTACTGTGAGGGTGGTCAAGCACTGGAACAGGCTTCCTAGAGAGCTGTCTGATGCCCCACTCCTGTCAGCACTCAAGAGGCATGTAGATAATACCCTTAATAACATACTTTAACTTTTCTTTAGTCCTGAATTCGTCAGGCAAATGGACTTGATGATCCTTGTACATCCTTTCCAAATGAACTATTCTGTTCTATTTGGTTCTACAGTAGATGAGGATATCTGCTGCAATTCCACAAGAAGTGACTTAAAACAAACACAGATTTTTCTGAACACAATTTCCATTTAATGTGTTCAAATAGAAAGCTAGGTATGTTGAAAATAGAAATCATTTTTAAAACTGAAAAATTACATTTACATAATATTTCCTTTTCTTCAGACAGTTTCAGTCTCTGTATCTGTACTAACACTTAGCTGCATTGCTTTGGATCGATGGTATGCAATTTGTCACCCTTTGATGTTTAAAAGCACAGCCAAGCGTGCAAGGAACAGCATTATAATTATCTGGATTGTGTCCTGCATCATAATGATTCCTCAGGCTATTGTCATGGAGTGCAGCAGTGTGTTCCCAGGATTAGCCAATAAAACCACCTTGTTCACAGTGTGTGATGAACACTGGGGAGGTGAGTATGTTATTGATCATAAAGACTGAATTTTTCCTGTTGTTATGTAATAAAAATATCAGAATGTATTAAAATGCAGCCAAGTTTCATAAACATAAGACAATGATCATAAGTATATAACCTTTCCTAGAACTGCTGTTTTTGAAATAGTCTGAATTTTAATTTTCTTTAATATTGCTAAGAATAAAAGTATATTTGAAACCAAGTTTAAATGAATGAGGCTGCCTAATGCCTTGACCATGCTAATGTTTACCAAAAGGTAATAATATTCCCATCCTTAAATGCTTATGCTTATACAGTTCTCAGTAATTGATGGATGTTGCAGGTTTAGAGAATTTAGTCTTCTGAAATAATTACACAGAAACAGATCGTCTATTTACCTGATATATTGATTTTGCTAATTGATAATATTTAATTAGATCTTATATATAATCTCCTGTGATTTCAATGCAATTTGCATGCCATAACAGAATTTACAGAGATGTCATAGATATGGGGTAGCAAGTTAGTCTACAATTTGAGATTTATTATGGACAAAATAACTTTAATTATAATCAGTTACAAATTATTCTATCCAGTAAGTGTTACTCTGCCTTTTGAGGCTAACTTTGAATCTAACTTGTTCTATATTTGAATTCAGCTGTAGGAAGTCGTAAGTATGGCCTGGAAGTATCTACTTCCATTTTGTCTCTGTTGACATAGCAAGTTGTGTAAGACACTCATTTGAATGGTTAAGATTCAACTCTGGTTGGCCTTGGCATAACTCCAATGCTAATAGAGTGTATGCGTTACATGCTGTCACTTTGACACTAGATATAGTGACCATCAGTAATACCATTATTCACACACAGGCAAATAAAGCCAAGTTTGCCAAAACACATGGTTGTTTAATAGCCTCAAGACATTCTATAAAACAATTGTACTCTCCATCATAGCTGTGTCTGTAGAAGATTCCAGTCCTATGAACAATTAAGATAAAATGTAACTGATCACTTCTACTTAATTATTGTGAGAAATTAGTTCAAGCAGCTTGAACTGCTGAGGGTTCTTCCATGTGCTATTCTGAAAGTTCCTCCCCTGCTAATGGCCTGTATATGGCCACTGCAGAAACAATGAGAAGACAATGGCTTTCGCATGCCCTGTTCTTTATCTCCTTCATCCTAGTTAGTCCTCTGGGAAAAGGAAATGAGGTATAGACGGCCATTAGCTAGCTGGATGTCACTCCAGACAAAGATATGCAGAAGGTATGTAGGTTAAAGTTAGACCCTGTTCAGATGGGAGTACTGTACTTGGTGTTTTATTGGAGTGGCACATTTGTACTTCTAGTGTTCTTTATTTGCCTATGAATTTTGAATCCCAACCTGCAATATTTTTTGTAACTATTTTCTTTTACAACTTTCACTCTGAGTACAATTTTTGTTCAATCCTTTTGACTGCAGAGTTGTTTATCTGTGCCTTCCTCACCCTAAAGTTAGATCAGAAGGAAAGATTCTTTTAATCAATCTAGGAATTGAAAATGATGGAAATCACTGCAGTTAATTAATTAGGGAGTCAAAAGAGTCATCAAGGAACACAGTCTCAAAATTTCCAGATCTCCATTGGCCTCTTCTTCATTTCCAACAGGAAATTTAGTCTTTCAAACTTGAATCCATAGTAACTGGGGAACCGTTTTAAAGGCTGTCTCATTCAGTACTGAACAAGAATAGCTGTAGCCCACAGATACAGCTGGGCTGAAGTACCCATTATATAAAAGAAACTCTCACACTCTACTCTCATGAAGTATATATATCCAAAGTGAAATCTAGTTCTCTTCAGGTGATGCTGTGAACCTTTACTCAGATGTTAGGAGAGATGAAAAAGGGAAGAGTAAAGGCAAGCACTTGCATGAAGAATTGAGTTATTTTTGTGTGTGGATTCAGAATTGAAAAGTCAACACTCCAAAATGTACTTTTTTAAATTGATGTTGAACATAAAATGAAAATAATTTCACATTAAAAATCCATTAAAGTTTTCTGAAATGGGAAGGCTTTTCATTTTACTTAAAGATAACAATTCTATTTTTATCCTGATGCCTTTTCAATGAATTATTCTTCTAGCTGTAAAGCACCATTATTGCTAGTTATTCTGCTGGTTCACTTCTTATGTCCATAAAAAATAATCCTTTCATCACTTTGCAATAATAGCTTACCTTAGTAACTTGAGAGGAGTACCTTTCTGTTTAGTGCTACAAGTAGGTTGCTCAAATCATGGAATGTCTTAGTAAATGTAGAGTTAACTGTATATTATCCATGAGGAGAAAATTTAATACAACCTTTTCAGATCATGCAGAATGGAGTGTCATCAGTCACAAATAATTTTGATTCAATTTGAATTGTCTAAAAACAGTTAGTTGGGCCACTGTATAGAAGATGTGATTTTTCTACTGAAACCTGGGTTTGAAATCACAGAGGTCCCTAAATAGAAAAACAAAAAATACGCACAACAGGACATCAGTTTGAAAAGATGGGTGAGCACTGAAGCCAGAAGAATGATTAAAGAGCTAATATTTTCAATGAGAACACTTGCATTTTTTCTTGGATTTTATTTTGCCTTTTTTGACTATAGAGTATCTAAGGTGAAAGAGACCTAACCAGGAGGAGTTTGAAGGAGAAGGAAATTTGTGTTCCTAAGAAGAAGTCATTTTGCAAAGAGAGAGTAGATGTGGTAAAAACTGCACACACTCAAGAGACTGAGCAAATTCTATAGGAGAGTGAATTTGTGTGAAAAGTTGTTATACTTGATTGTTAACTGCTTCATTTAGAACTGAAAATAATTTACATCGTCCAAAATTAAGGTACATCTGATGAAATCTTTTCAGAGTATCTATTCAGAGTATGTGCACCTTATACCCCAAGGATGTTACACTGTGAATTGTCAAGACTGAAATTTTAACAGGAGGTGCTTGATGACACTTTCCAAAGTTTTTCAGAAGTCTGTACTAATTCTGGGAGCTCAGGGCCATTGAAACATGAGGTGCTATGGGGGACTAACAGACAGGAGGATGTTTTGAGCAGTCCAGGAAGATGTCAGAGATGCCAAAGCAGGAGACAGCACTGTACTCAGACTTAGATTCAGCTGCCGAAATCTGTACAAGTCTGGTGAGTGTCTGGAAGGTCTGATCAACACTGTGACACTTGGGCTCCTAAATGGAGAGCAAATAGTAGCCACTTTGACTAATAATAAGATTTCAAACATGTGGTTGGATAGATGCCAGTGACTGCAAATGGAGTAACAGTTCAGTCTAAAACAAGACTCAATTTCTTTTTAATTGCTTTTGGCATTCCTGAATATAAAATTCATTGCCAATTCTAGGCTGAGGGTTTTTCATTTTGAGTACTGTCTAATAACAATATTTTATTTGGGGATGCAGAAGGATCCAATTCACTTAAGGAGCCAGCATTGGCCACAGTTCTATAATAGTCTGTAATTGCTATGTGCTGAATTTGATGATAAAGTGCCAAAATAAAAAAAACATACATTAAAATGAGTTCATAATATGCCCAAGTCAGCTAAACACATTCTCTTAGAGCTGTTTGTGAAAAGGGTGTTAGCCAAAGTGCACTAGCCAACCCCTTTGCATATGATAAAAAGAATACAGAGATAATCCTTTCCAAATACTATACGGTTAAATGGAGACAAAAAGAAGACTCGTGTTCCATTTCCTCCTAGATTACTCATAAAATAGTACAAAAACATATTGTCTTAATTCTGGAAAATAACATAGCTGGAAATTGCATTGTTACATGAAGGTTTGTACGTCCTGTATTGCTACCTGGAGTGTAGAAAAGAACAAACAGACCCTGAATGTTGATCAATGCTGTAAGTTATTTAAGAGCACTGTGCAGCTATTGAACAGGCACAACTCTGTTGCATAGTGTTAGAAGCTACATGAGTTAGACATGACCTGGAACAGCATGTGAGTGATACTAAAAAAGCAAATGAACTATGTTATTATGTCCAAAATAAATGCAAGGAGTGAGAATGTTTGAACTAAATTAAGTGGTTTAAAAATGCAGAAGTTAAAGCAAAATGTAAGGAACATTTTAATCCAGCAGGAAGCCAGATCACTGTGAATACTAAAATCATGCTTGGCTTGGTGATGGATTGATAGCGCAAGAATGACATAACTGCTTTGAAATGTTATTTTAGTATTTAACTAGTTCTAAGTACTCTGACACAGGAACACAGTCTAAAACCAACAGTGTTGTATAATCTAATTTTCTCTACTATGTGCAGGCACTTTCTAACATTTTTATTTATTGAGCTTTATTCTAAAAGTATAATTTTTAAGCTGTTTTGGTTCTGCGTATTGCTAAGTCCAGAACTGCACAGGCATCTTCGTGAGCCTTTGAGAGTCTGGGAATGTTCCATGGATCTAAAAAAGGTGATAGTCTTGTTATTTTTCCCTGTTCTGGGGGAAGCTGACATGAGTACCAATTCAACTGTGCATTTATGACTTACAGGAATATTTTGTTTGCTAGTCATACCAAAAACTTTTGAGTCTTAGTTGTTTTCAGTTTGTGTATATACATATATTCATATATAAAATTCTGGCAAAACCTGGAAGCTGTAGTTTCAAACTTCTGCCTCCTTACTTAACAACAATCTGGGACTTCAACACAGATCTGAGAAGGAAACTTTATTCTAAAGTCTGAAGCTTGTTTAGTAACCCCTGCAACGGACAGAAGAAAACTTTAGCATATTGGTCATTTATAAGGTGGAGTAATCACGCTGTATAACTAGTGATGAACAGGAATGCCAGTCCCACCTCCATTCCAGTCCGTGTGACTATTTGTTTTCTTTTTGTCCCATTCTCTCTTTTCAGCAAAACAGTAGCCAGTGATGTGAGAATCATTAATTTCTTATTAAAGTGATGGCTACTCTGGCTAAGAATTATCTTGCCCTGCCCCACAGTCCATTAAGTCAGTTGTGGATGGCAAAGACAGCTTTCTGCTTTAGAGTAAGAGGATCAGTGGTTCCAATCAGGCAGCTGATGTATTGCCAGGTCCCACAGACTGATTGATGCTTTCATTCAAGGAGTCTGCAACTCGCTTGCTTGATAAATGAACAGTACCCCAAACCAGCCCTTCCTCCTCCTTGCTGCTGTGATTGTTGAACAGCTTTAAAGTTTTTCATTGGCTTGAGAAGCTAAACAGAGTCATGCTTCTTAGAGAAAAGTTGTACAAAGAGCTTTGCTGTGGGTGGAGGAGGGACAGTTTTCCTTTGATGTTAAGCAGCTGGCACTTTCCAGGTGGCTAAACTTCAAAGGCAAGTCTTAGGATTTTCCTCCAACCTGGTTCATCAGTTCTTTGTAGATAGCTAGGCTCATTTAATGTTTCACTTTACTTGGAATGGTAAATTGGAAGCCATAAACTCCAGATGTCCTTTCAAATATGCACTGTCCTTCCACCTGAAAGGGGCCTGGCTGCCTGCAGAGCATTGAGGAGGCGAGTGGCACCTCCTTCTGAATAGCAGGAGTGTGCTTTCAGCTCTGACCTCCTGTGATCCCAGTAAGTCACGTGCCTTCAGTTTCTCCTTAATCTCTCCTCTTGTGGAGCCTGAATGTCAATATTTCCCTGTCTGGTTGGTCTGTGGTGAGGCTGCATTTTCTGAAGTACAAAAACAATTTAACAATTTTGAGATCATCAGAAAATATACAAACTCAAGTTACTTCTAATTATAAATAAATAAATAAATAAATAAAATAATTTTTTTAATGACTCAAATGGCCGGCCTCCCACAGGGATATTCACAGGAGCTAGTAGTTGCAGCTGTTCAGGTGAAAGTTGGTAAGCTGATTTGCAAAAGGATCTTAGAGCAAGTAAGGAGCCAAACACTTCTCATCTGAATTGTTTGAACGCTTGTCCATCAACGCTGTGAAATATCAACGGCAATATTTCTATTGCATTCACTAGCAGTGAACATGGGCAAGATTTTGCCCATTGCATACTGTGGTATATATTACCAACCACGTAGCAATTTTCTATTTCCCTGATATAGAACTTTTCTGACCAGCTTGCTCTCTGAGGACCAACATAGAGTGTGGTCAGCATTTGAGGGTGAGCCTTAACATGATGTTACAGTCCTCCCTACTATGAGAGTTACAGGCCAAGTCTATGTAGTCCTTGACTATTCAATCTCTTAGGGATTCTCCTGGCTTGCAAAGGGACTAGGTATTTGATAAAATGAGCAGTCTTAGTCACTTCACGAGGCAGAAAACAATTTTGATTCACCAAAGTTCTCATCTCATGCAGCTCTTTTTTTTTTTTTTTTTTTAATTAAACTACAATCAACAGAGTTTCAGTGAGAGATCTCATAATTCTGAAACACTGGGAAATTTCAGAAATTAATATAATCACTCATTTTTTACTCTAGTCCAAAATGCAATGCTTTAATTATCATGAAATCTAACTGCTCATACAGTGCAGAGTTTTTCTTCTGCCACAAACTGTCACTCTACATAATGGTCATTTGTTTGCTGATTCTGAAACTGAAGACAATTCCACAACTTGTTAAAAGTGTCAAAGATGAGGCAGTTTAACATTAGTTAGCTACTGTTAAATAATACAATGTTCACTGCTTTAATAAAAGCAAAACTTCTTAAGAATTAGTATGTAAAGAAATAATGTCATATGAAAGCAATGAGTATGGAAGCAATTAAAAAATCAATCCTGATAATAACTGGATAATTACTGGATGCATCTCCATTATTATATATTATGGTTGAAATACACATGGATATCTGTATGAATAATGGTATGAAGTGATTTTGACATATATGCATATTTAAATACATTTTTTTTAACTATATTTCCAGCTGAGGTTTACCCCAAAATGTATCACACATGCTTTTTCCTGGTGACATACATGGCACCACTGTGTCTTATGGTGTTGGCCTATTTGCAAATATTTCGAAAGCTGTGGTGTCGCCAGGTAAGTCACTTACATTAGTTCTCTTTGCTTGCTTTTGTGACTGTGGCTGATTCTCACGTGAACCCTTTTTCTACATATGCTCCATGTTGTCACATAGGATCTGATTAGCATGGATTTTCACTTTGTCACCAGGTCCAGTGACACTACTAGCTTACAGCCATCTTGGATAGGAACTGAGAATTCAAAAATTTTAAAAACATAGAAAAGTAAACAAAAGTATAAAACAAAACAATATCAAACATGCAAGCGCACAACATGCAAACTGAAGGGGTACAAATTATGTGATTTTTTTCAGAAATGGTTTTCTCCCTCCAACATTTTGTATTGGCGTCAGGTTTCTTGAGAAATTTTTTTGGATGTGAACAGTGCCATAATGTATCATGCATCCATCTATGGTTCCCTCTGCTGTCTTCTGCTTTGTCCAGGTTTTATCTATAGCTGTAGCCACTCACCATCCCCTGCCCCATCATTCTATAAAAGGCAACAAATTCATCCTATTGAAGAGATGATGCAAGATACTCCCTCTCTTGTCCTCTCAAATGGCCTTAGCAGTGGCTACCAGGACATGGACATAAACCCTTTCTCTTTCACCTTTATGTCTTATACTGTCTGAATTTGAGGCTGTCCTGGCCAGTGTGTATTACCTACCGTATCAAGAGCGTATTCTCATTGGTTCAGATGGAGTCACTGTGGAAGTCTCAAGTGGACTTCAGGTTTCTAAAAATATGAATGTTTAAAAATTAAGATCAAACCTTATAGTGACAAAAAATAGCTCAAATAACTAAAATACGGAAAAAATAATGAAAACTGTCTTTATAAAGCATTTTGATATTTCATTGGAATAGGCATTATTCTCATTTTTAATCCTGTTCGGTTAAACCGGAATAAAAATCTAGCTGTTTGAATTATCACTTTTAATTTCAATTTCTTACATTTACATGTTTAAATAATAAGTTTAAATAATAAGATAGTTTCAAGATAAAAATCTTCAGTAGGAAAAAGGCTTTGCTGGGATACTTTTTAAACTAATTTCAGTCTAACATAGCCCTAAGAAGCTGTTTATTGCTCAATAATTATCTGTGACTTTTTCTGTCCTGTGGTGCCCAGTGACCTTATGACCATATTCCTTAACCTTCTCTTCAGTACTTTCTTTACAGTCCTCCTATTCTCTTAACCTGTTCATTAGTTTAGTTAATGTAAGCAATTGTTCTTAACTTGAATGTAGTTTGAAAATGCTAAAGTTCAAAGCAGAAGGTGAGTTGCTGGAAACAAACTTTTTGATGTTTGGAGTTGTTTTTTCAGATGTGCTAGTTTTTCTGTTTCTTCTTCACAGTATTTCTACTCCCTATACACCTTGTACACTAACAAGGTTAGAATGTGGGGTTTTTTGGTGGCAAAAAGGCAAATACAGCTATACACTTAAGGCCATCAGTGATGTGAAAATGCAGACACCTTGTTTACTAGCTTAGGTGATAGCAGGATGCACAAGAATCTGCAGTAAGTAAAATTAAAAATACTTAACAACTATTAACAACTGCAACTTGGCTACAGACATCAGGCATTTTACTACGTGCAACAGGTGTGCTATAATCAGTCCTGTAGAGCAAATTAATGCAGTGCTGTAAGTGTACTATTTGATAATACCTTTAATTAAGAAATGATGCTGTTCACAAGAACTGCAGTTAAATTTGGTGATCTTGTTACAAGGTACAATGAGCTTTCCAGGTGTATGTGACAGAAAAACCACCACAAGCAGGAAATTCCTTCTATGCCTTACAGTTTTTCTAAAGGTTCTTTGTTGTTTTTGTTGTTGTTTTGTTTTGTTTTGTTTTGTTTTTTGAATGGAGTGTTTTGTGCATGCTAACATTCAGATGACTAAAGATTAGAGAAATTTACAAAGTATCTTTACCATACTTTGTGGAAGAGCTCTTAAAATTACTGATTGCATCTTTCAGGCAGATCTTCACATATACGCTTTGCAGTCTTTTATTTAATGATTCATCTGTGCGAAGGAAAGAACAATCATGCCACAAATACCAGGATTTTGAGTAATTTATGTTATTTATTAGAAATGAAGTAGTGACTTAGTGACAGTGTTCTCTTGTGGATTTTAAGTGGATTAAAAATGACATCTAAACAAATAAATACGACTGAATGGACTTATGGTAGAAGTGTTGATACATAATTTATGTTATCAAGTCCTGTATACTTGGTTTTATTGATGTCCAAATGCATTGACACTAGTCTTTTTATATTAAAAACTAGGAACCCTGCCCATTTTTATTTTGGCAGCTGAAATGCCACCTCCCACTTTTTGCAAGCTGTTTTTAGATTTGGGGAGGTTGAGTTTACTTGTAAATCCTTTGATAGTAATTTGAGGAGATAGAGGAAAGATGCACCTGAGAATAACAAGACAACTTTTTGTACTTGGAGACTACACAACTAACTGTATATCTGATTCAATAACCAAAGCAAATACATTAATTTTACTCATGTGTGTATACTTGTACATACATAATACATATGTGTGTTTACCTAAATACAGATTTGTAAATCTTTCTGTATATGCACACACTTCTGAAGTGTTCTGTCCCTTAGATGGTCCTGGTTCAGCCATGCATCTGTGGGTAGATGGCACTTTTTTCTGATAAAGTTCTTAGTTTATCATTAGTTATTGGACTACCAGTAGCAAAGCCCAGTTATTTGCCAGGTAAAGACAGAGATAAAAAAGGGTAGATAGGTGGAAAGGATAGAAAGGCTCTCAATACAAACTTATGAAGATTTGGCATTTTGATCTGCAGTGGCATTGTACACTGTATACAGTCCCTACCTTTGATCATCTATTGCTATTGAAGACTGCTTATAGAGCAGAAAAGCCCATTCTACCTGAACAGACCATGCATACATGAACAAGCCACAAACACAGTAATGTCAAACACTTCTGTAGAAATAGCCATTCACAATTCTGAGCCATTGCTCTTTGTCTTCTTTGAAATTGCATCTATTAAGAAAGCTGGTCACAGAACTTTTCCTGTGAATCTTCGGCATAGTCAGGAGGGAGGGGTCAGCAGAGACTGGGCTGACTTTCTGCTTACATCTCCATTATCTGATGAGATCTTGCTGTGAAAAATAGTAATTCAGTAAATGTGAAAAGGAAGGAAAATCTTCCACTTCAAAGTTAGAAGAACAGGAAAACAGAATACTGCCTATAAACCAGAATCAGAATCTCAGTGTATCATCTCTGTAGCGCATGCCAAATGCACATTGCAATACTACACCCCACAGCTAAATAGACTAAATCCCTTTAAACAGAACAAGACATGTCCAGGTATGAAACTGGCATTTCTGGTTTAACTGAATGAGTAGGAATTCTCATTTAACTGAATGAGTAGAAGAAAGTAAGTGCAAGTCTTGTTTTCCCCTTCCCTCCCCTCCTCTCCCCTCTCCCCTCCCCTCTCCTCTCTTCTTTTTCTCCTTCTGTCTTTCTTTTTTGTGTGTTCATACAGATATTTGTTTAAAAAAATAGCAACAAGACAAACTAGTTCTAATGTGTCTCTCTCTGCTCTCCTTCATTGATTTCCTGTTCATTATAATACAACCCTGCCAGATAGTTGTAAATCAGATTTGATGGTGCACATAAGTGCTCAGTTAAGGGCTATACTATGCAAGGAAGCTATTCATTTAAAAATGCATAATAGCTATTCTAGGACAATTCTGCATGTGCATGCTTTTAGTTTTGAATAAGCATTTGCATTTTAACTTTTTTTTTTTTTTCTGAGAAATATGTCCAAAATTTCATTCTCTTCTGGTCAGTTTCTGTGGATAGGAACTAATTTTAAAATTCTACAATAGAGGATGTGAATTTTTCAGATAGTTTTAAACAAGAGCCATTTTACACTCATGGGACTCGTCATCCCATAGACAATTGCATTACTCATTATAAAATTATACTTCTACCCCAAAATGTTTTCACAGTGTATAATACTGAAAACATTATTAATGGCATTGATTTCTCTGAGAAAATCCTTGCCATTCATAGTCTTACACATGTGACTGCACATGGGATGTAATTTTGAAGAACTGAAAGAAAATTGCTTTATTTCACTTGGCTTGTACAGGAACACAAAAAGCAAAGACTGAGATATCTTTTTAATAGCTTGGTGCTACATCTACCCATTGAGAGTTGTCTATGATCAACTTAACTCTTCCTATGTCTTGCCACTCTTCTGTGATCTCCCACTTCATCATTGCATACCCATTCAGTTTTGAAGACTCTTGCAACAAGATCCACATTTTAGCTGTAACCTCTTTAACTGCTTCATTGTCATCTAGATTGCATGTTTGAAAATTTTATGGCTAATGTAGGTCTTATATACTTGTTTTCTACCGCTGAGAAACTGTGTCATAGCCTAATTTAGCAATATATTAATAGAATAAAATACCATTGTATGAGCAAACAGTTAATGTAGATCTTCATAGCAGAATAAGTTTAGTAGTAGGGTTGTTAAGTCTGAAGATATCAAGGCACATTAAGTGGTAACTAAGGATAATTTTAGTGCATAAGTTGGTATATTTGGACAAACCACAGTCCTTCAAATGTGTCTGAAGTCTGATTTGATTCTTCCAGCTGTGTGAATTAATATGATAGAATACTTCTCCATACAAGCTTGCCTTGACAAGTCAACATGTCTATTTTTCTTGTTAAAGCTACTTACACTGCTTGTTTTTTAAGTGCCAATGATAAGGATGCCCCTTATTCCGTCCTTTTTAGATCCCTGGAACTTCTTCTGTCGTTCAGAAAAAATGGAGGTCTCTGCAGTCCTCAGCACAGCAGCGAGGGCTGGGACAGTCAACAAAGTCAAAGATCAGTGCTGTGGCAGCTGAAATAAAACAGATTCGTGCAAGAAGGAAAACAGCACGTATGCTAATGGTTGTCCTGCTGGTTTTTGCACTTTGCTATCTGCCAATTAGCATCCTCAATATCTTGAAAAGGTAATGTTTGTCCCCAAATGTAAACACTTGGTAAAGGTTTCTGTCTAAAATCAATCCTCTGTTATGAAAATCTTAATATTCTGACAGATACTTTTGGAGGAATAAGCCTACTTATTTCATGATAAAGAAACTGAAAATAAGCATGTATTTGCAAGAAAAAAATGTACGTAACTCATCTACTGTACTGAAAATCTTGGACAGATTGTACAAGCCTTGTTAGTAATCTCTTCCTCATGAAAGTTATCTATCTTATCTTCTCATTAAAACTTGTCATTTACATGGGATTACAGCTTGTTTGCTGTACATGCACCCTGGAAGTGCACTTCCCTAAAACAGCAGCTGAAAGTTGGCGGGAGAGAATAGTGTAATGGCTTAGCCCCAAAGACTTTTACCCAAGCTTCATCAAGTACTGTTCTGAAACCCAATTTTGAATCTATTTTTAGGATAATCCTTCAGTTTTTCCATTAAGCTGTTGTTTTTTGTTTTTGTTATTGTTTTTTACTTTTTAAACCTTTTCTCTCCTGCTCATTTGAGATGTAATTTTTTTGCACTCTGTTTTTGTGCAGAGCTTGACAAGTTCTGATATAGTTACATCTCTTGAGACCTCTGGCATACTGATAAATAATGACATATAGCAGGAGGCTTGATCTTGAAGACATTAACTGTCTTCAAGAGGCAAAGAATCATTAAAAAAGAAACATAGTTTTGTTGGTGCTTGAGAAATATTTAATTTTTAAAGTTGGATATGAAGGGTAGAATACATCCCACTCAATTCTGACATTTTTCTGAGGTCTGATTTAAGTACTTTTCATTCTCAGGTCAGTTAGTAGACAATACAGAGATAAAGAAGTATTTCCAGAAGACAACTCAGGCCACATCTGATCTAAACCATAGAGGAAATACAAAAGCTGCTTCCACTACACTAGCAGAGTAGGTCTGCAGGTAGATTTGCATTAAAATAGAAAAAAATTAGGTGTAAGGAATCAGGGCAGACTTCTCTGGAGGACAGAAGCTGCTACTGTGGCCTCCACAGCTCAGTTCTTGGACAGTTCAGTGCCTTTTTAATTCCACAGAGACCCTGATGGTCCCACAGCTGGAAACCCCAGTGATATGAATTGGTCAAAAGCAACACTTCCCATCTTATCTAGCACCCCCTGGCTTTGCTACATAGCAGAAAAGTCTTGCATCTGCACTTTTCCAAAGTGCTTATGCTCTCTATATTGTGCAAAACCAAGAATAGATGCTGAGACATGGAGGGAGGACTTTATTCTCTCAAGAAAACAGCAGTGTTGAATCAGCTTTTCTGTGATACTACAGATAAGTCATTAAAGAGAAAATTAGGCTAGAGGTTGGCAATTACTCCTTTTTATATGATCTCTAATTCTGCCATCTTTCAGGTTTGCTTTTCTTTCTCTTTAGGGTTTTTGGGATGTTTAATCATGCTGATGACAGAGAAACTGTATATGCCTGGTTCACATTCTCACACTGGCTTGTGTATGCAAACAGTGCAGCCAATCCTATTATTTATAACTTCCTCAGTGGTAAGTTACATTATCTAGAGTTCAAATTTAATGTATGCTTTAAATGTAATGAGCCATAGCAAATAAGAATAATGATTGTATAACATCACCAGAGCTCCTCCAGTGGGAGCTAGATCCTCTTCTTGGAACAAGATGCCTGATGAATCCCTTATCTTCAGACTATCTATAACTAACCAAAACAGTGCCAGGGCCAGAGTCCAAGTGCTTGAATTCAACTGTTCGTGCCATTAATTTGTTGGAGAAGCCACCGACATGGCTTTGGTCTGAAAAAATTACCATTCCCCTGAATCACTGGATAAAGTCTGAGAGTTAGCACAGGCCAAGGATTGTCCCCAGTTGGCATTCTGTATGCAGCTATGAGGTTTTGGAAGTTGCAAGTGTTTAGTAATACTTGCACAGCCAGACTGTGCAAACTGGTTTCAAGGTCAAAGAACCAGTCAGGATGCTGTTTACTTACTAGCATAGATTTGTCCTAGCTTATTATTTGTCTCATTTTGTTATGAATAGCAGAATCATGAACAAAAGTGGTGGTATTACAGCTAAATGCGAGCAAGAGAAAGTTTGTTAATCCTCTGAAAGTAGACTAATGGGCTGTTGAACAACATTTAAAAAAATTTATTGAAACTGAAATACAGAATAACCATGCTCTCTCATTTCACATGTAAAGTAATGATGCAGTCATTTAAGCCTACTATTGCTCAATTAATTGTTGTTTTTTCAATGTGTTGTTAATCAACAAGCTATCTGCACCTTAGTTTCATCATAGAATCATACGATGGCCTGGGTTGAAAAGGATCTCAAAGATCATCGAGTTTCAACCCCCCTGCTGAGCGCAGGGTTGCCAACCACTAGACCAGGTTGCCCAGAGCCACATCCAGCCTGGCCTTGAATACCTCCAGGTCATACCTCCTTCATAAGTCATTCTACTTTGTCCATCCTGGCTAGCAAAGAATTATTTGACTTCATACCATACCTCACATATCTTCCTATGAATGTTGTATTTTGTCTTTCTCCAAGCCATTGAAAATGTTGTTTGCTGCTTCAGTAGTGCTAGAAAAACATGTTAATATTCTATTCATTTTGCATTAGATAGCTCCTTTTTTTCTATCTATAATGTTGATTGAAACATTACATTTACAGTACTTTTTTTTTTCACGAATCTTTTCTTCTGATTGACAGGGAAGTTTAGAGAAGAATTTAAAGCAGCATTTTCTTGTTGCATCTTTGGCATTCACAGTCACCATGATGAACGGCTTACCAGAGGTCATGCCAGTACAGAGAGTCGGAAATCTTTGACCACCCAGATCAGCAATTTCGATAATGTTTCAAAACATTCAGAACATGTTGTATTGACCAACATAAACACTCTTACGGCAAATGGTAATACACCTATTGCCACTAATAGTATGTTTGCCCGCATGTCTTTTGATGCTGTGCTAGTAAAATTTAATTATGCATAGAACAATTTTGGAGCACAATTAGAAAAAGTGTTCTCAATTAGGAACTAACTAAGAAAGGCAAGTTACAAGATATATTTTACAGAGTATGCTACAACTTTGATAATATATTTATGAATCAAAATTTCATATAATCTCTTTCAAAATCTGAGTTGCAATTGGAGAAGGCATAGGGTAAAAATATTTCATTTAAATAGTTTCTTTGGATCTCTGCATCCTTTAATATCCTAAGTAAATACAGAACAGATAGCTGAAGATGTGAAAATGATTTTCAGTGGTGTTGCAATGTGTTTATAAACAGATATATTTTACTCCTAGCTACTTAGCTGAAGTTGTAGAACATTTTATATTATCTTTATATTAAGAGAGGACTTTCTTTCTCTAGGATTGTAGGGTGGGATTTTAATTCAATACCTAAATGTAGATACAAATTGATGTTCTGGATGTTTAAGCACCCAAAATTAGTTTGTGTAAACACAGGTATCAGAGACTTCTTATGGAGTTTTTTCCTCATTTTTAGGCATACTGTTACTGGTCCAGAAGCATGTTACACTTGCCGTTTCTACAAGCAAACCTCATATGTCTAAAATGACACTAGTGCTTTGCTAGCTGTATTGACACCCTATAAACACCATCAACAGTGCCTAAAAAACTTTTCAGCACACTCCAAAGTAGGCAGTTGATGGTTGGTCATTAACTACTGTCTGTTCTCCACATTGTGACCAGGTTAGCCAGATTTACCCTTCTCCTTTAGTGTTGCCATTGCTATATGTACGGCACAAGCAAGATCACAACATTGAAACCCAGATGGCATTGGGACTGTAGGTGATGTTTTAGTCTATTATTTGTCATCATTCTCTTGTACTGACACAGGAACCTGTAGTGCTCTGCTGTTCACAGTGTCACACGGATTAGGAACAACGGGGCAATTTACCAAATAACGCATGTTAAATAATTTGAACATATTTAAAATGTTTAAAAGTTTAATACATCAAAAATCCCCTAACACTTCAGGCAAGAAGTCTTTTAAAATTTACAGTGGAATTTGGAACATTTTCTGGCAGATTATTTTGTTAGTAAATCGACACCTCTATACATACATTCAGAGAAAATGCCATTTGCAGGGTGAGCCAATCAACTACCTGTTACACGCACTAAATTCATCATAAAATTCTTATTTTACAGGAATCACAGCTACATTCAGCCCCTTGAAGTCAGTGGAACTGCATCTCCACATACCAGGGATGAATGTGTCTTCAAATTTAGATGAAGCAGTGAGAATTTCTGCAGGAAGCACTGGCAACACAGAGAATTCAGAATGGGATAAATTTGTCCCTAGTGTAACTAAACTTACCTCAATGGAATTACAGCAAGGATGACTTTGGCTCAGTGCAGCTGAGAATGGCACTTGTTTTTAGCTGTGTTACAGACTAGAACAACTGGACAAAGGGATTCCTGCAAAACGACTGCCTCTTCTACTTCTTCTCAGACTTATGGAAACCTACTTACCTCAGTATGAGCTAAAGAACATGTCTTTACAAGTCTTTTTAAAGAGTGGATTGTATCATACTTTGTAAATAGTGTAGATATTTATTTTTATATATTTTAGATGCTGTGGAATGTTCTAAAATGTACCATATAAAAAACTCTACATATTTGAAAGAAGTCTCAAACATTTATTTATATCCTGTTTTTATTAATGAATGACTTATTTACAAGGAATACTTACATATGCACTAGTGGTATTCTGGAATTACTTTGCCCTTCTTTTTCTGCTACTTCACTTGTAGTAAATTCTGTATTAAGGGAGTTTCACTTCAGATTCATTTTGGGAGATTCCAGACAACTTTTCTAAGTGCAAACATACTTCTGAGATGTGAATTCAAAGTGCTGAAGTCACACATATTTTCAAAAAATTACACTAAATAGCCAGTCTCTTTTTCTTCAGATGAGTGCCTAAAAGGTAGCTACTTAAATAAAACTTACATGATGTTCAAAGGTGCTATTCCTACTCAGGCCACTAGGAATAACAAGTATCAGCACTTCTGAAGAACTGGACATTTTAACTTTGGTAGCTCTTTTTAGTCCACATTGTCTGCAAGTGTTTCTCCAGAAGATTTCCGAAGACCCTTAAGACAGAAAACTTTGGTTATTTTGCCTGCTTTCACAGTTTCTCTCTCAACTGCCATTTAATACCAATGATACAAACACTTAACAGTTTTATGTGCCAAGAAAATGTCAATTTTTGAACAATTAAAATAAAGCATTTCTCTCTGGAATTTTAGAGGAGATGTTTCATTGCTCTGGCAGATGAAGTACTCAGTCACCTATTTTTCATTTATGAGAGAAACTCTTTGGCCTGGGGCTTTCTATCACATACTGTAGTATTTTTCCTTAATGAATGAAGATGATACATCACTGGAGATATAGTTTACTAGGAGTAAAGTTCACTGGCAGTTTTTGACTCCTGCAACCCTTAGACATGCAGGAAATTGAGGATCTGGCCTTATTTTTTTCTTTTGTAAGGAAAAAAAAATCTTTTTTCTCCTCTTTGCTCTCTTTTCTTATTTTCACTTAGATCGTCAAAATATTATGACACTACTAAGAACTTATTTTATTCATAATTTAAACCTAAAAGTATTTTTTGTGTGTACAATATGAGATGCAATTTATTCACTGGCAAAATTTTTATTTTTTTTCCCAGCCAGGGTGAAAAGCATATCTTTCAGACACAAGTAATACAATTAGAACTTATCTAAGATTTGAAATGGTAAAGGTGGGTGCAAAATGTTAACTAATTCTTGCCAGAACATCAAATATGGTTACCCAGATAAGTATTTTATTATCTTGATGAAAAAAAAAAAATGTTCACCCAAAATCTGGGGTTTTCTGAAAGAAATATTTTTTGAGGCAAATATTTTTCTTTCTTTATTTATTCATTTTATTTTATAAAATTTGAGAAATACTTAGATATCTTTTTCTGGAAGTTTTCTTTGAAGATAAACCCTACACTGATAATGGAACATACTGAAGAAGAGAGCAATGGATATTTATAGAAGGAAAGTAGAAGTGTAAAATTTTGACTGTGATACAGAATTTAATGCCTTTTGCATGTAGCAAAAATTAAAGTATCTTAAGCTTCTGGACATCTCCTGACATGTGGATGAATACTTATAATTAAATTTTGAGTGAGCTGGTAGAGAAGTTGGCTGACTGTCATATCTACTTTACAAAATTGTAGCATTTTAAGACAAGGGGGCTATGAGAGCTGGTTGGTGCTTAAACACTACTTCTTCCAAGCTCAAGACTGGTGCATCCCTAAGTATAAGAAATTGGGGAAAAGTGGCAAAACGCCTGAATGGATGAGAAAGGAACTCATGGATAAACTAAAAGGAAAGAAGAAGGTCCATGAAACATGGAAAAAGAGCCTGTCCACCTGGGAAGAATATAGGAATGTTGTCAGGGCCTGCAGGGATGCAACAAGGAAGGCTAAGGCCCTCTTGGAATTAAACATTTCAGAGGTAAAGTATAACGAGAAAGGTTTTTTTAAGTGTGTCAACTGTAAAAGGAAGACTAGGGAAAATGTGGGTCCCCTAATAAATGAGGTGGGTGCCTTGGTAACAGGGGACGCTGAGAAGGCAGAGATTCTGATGCCTTCTTTGCCTCAGACTTTAATGCTAAGACTAGTCCTTAGGAATCCTGGACCCTAGAGGTAAGAGAGAGTCTGGGTAAAGGAAGACTTTCCGGTGGTTGAGGAAGATCTTGTCAGAGAGCATCTATCCAAAATCAACACACACAAATCCATGGGCTCAAATGGGATGCACCCACATGTGCTGAGAGAACTGGCAGAGCTGATTGCTGAACCGCTCTCTATCATCTTTGAAAGGTCTTGGCAAATGGAAGAGGTGCCTGTAGACTGAAGGATAGTAAATGTCACTCCGGTCTTCTAAAAGGGGAAGAAGGTGAATCCGGGAAATTAGGCCAGTCAGCCTCACCTCCATCCCTGGAAAGGTGATGGAACAACTTTTTCTGGACGCCATCTCCAAGTAATTGGAAGAGAAGAAGGTTATCAGGACTAGTCAACATGGATTCACCAAGGGGAAATCATGCTTGACCAACCTGATAGACTTCTAAGATGGCATCACCTCCTGGGTAGATACGGGGAGAGCCATGGATGTTGTGTGTCTTGACTTCAGCAAGGCATTTGATACTGTCTCCCACAACATCTTTGTTATGAAACTTACAAAAAGTGGGATAGATGAGTGGACAGTGAGGTGGATTGAGAACTGGCTTACTGGCAGAGCTCAGAAGGTTGTCATCAGCAGTGCAGAGTCTGTTTGGAGGCCTGTAACTAGCGGTGTTTCCCAAGTGTCAGTGCTGGGTCTGATCTTGTTCAACATCATCATCAGTGACATGGATGAATGAATAGAATCCACCCTCAACAAGTTTGCTGATGTTACAAAGCTGGGAGGATTGGCAGACACACTTGAAGGCTGTGCTACCATTCAACAAGACCCGGACAGACTGGAGAGTTGTGGAGGGAGGAACCTGATGAGGTTTAATAAGAGCAAATATAGAGTCTTGAACCTGGGCTGGAATAACCGCATACATCAGTAAAGGTTAGGGGATAACCTGGAGATGAGCTCTGTGGAGAAGGACCTGGGGTCCTGGTGGACAACAGGTTCACCATGAGCCAGCAGTGTGCCCTTGTGGCCAAGAAGGCCAATGGCATTCTGGAGTGCATTAAAAAGAATGTGGCTAGCAGGTTGAGGGAGGTGATCTTCCCCCTCTACTCTGCCCCAGTGAGGCCACATTTAAATTACTGTGTCCAGTTCTGGGTTCCCTGGTTCAAAAAAGACAGGGATCGGCTACAAGCAGTCCAGCGGAAGGCCACAAAGATGATGAGGCCTGGAGCATCTCCCATATGAGAAAAGGCTGAGTAACCTGGGTCTGTTCAGCCTGGGGAGGAAAAGACTGAGAGGGTATCTGATGTATGTATACAAATACATAAAGGGTAGTGGGAGGCAAATGAATGAGGCCAGGCTCTTCTCGGTGGTATGTAGCGATAAGACAAGGAGTAATGGCCTAAAAACTTGAACATAGGACGTTCTGTACTAACATGCGAAAGAACTTCTTTATGGTAAGGGTGATGGAGCACTGGAAGAAGTTGCCCAGAGAGGTTGTGGATTCTCCTGCTTTGGTGATATTTAAGACCTGTCCGGATACCTATTTGCGCGATCTATTGTAGGGTACCTATTTCAGAAAGGGGGTTGGACTCAATGATCTCTTGAGGTCCCTTCCAAACCCTGCAATTCTGTGATTTTGTGATTCAGTGAAGCCATCAGGTGATATCACTTGTAGGTGTAAAAGCAAAAATTTTACCAGGGATCATGAGAATGTTGGACATGCTTACATGAGAGAAGGCCATGGAAATGTCCTCCAGTTCAATAAGTTCTTCAAGTGGCAAATGTTTATCATTTGAGTATTTCAGGAAGGACCATCTTACACTAGCTGTAGTCTTACACTTGTCCGTAGTACTTTGTATACCAGGTAGACATGGCTAGGTGGGCCTTCCATCTGGACTCTTAACATTTTACCAATGTTAAGGTCTGTACTATCTGCTCATACTTTTGTTGGATCTGGGTTTTTAGGTGCATGACTTCACTCATATGTTTTGTTACTGAATTGTCAAATTGCCTGAGAGTTGTTCAGTAATTGAAGAAAATTATCCATCTGCGTATACATGTTTCTCTTAGCTTATTCCTTGCAGAAGTGTATTTAAACTGGGAAAGCGAAACCACACTTTTTGCTCTCATTTATCTATAGAGAAACAAACTCATCTGACTTATCGTTTACTATAAAATTCATGGTTGGTTTATTTTTTATTAAGTAGTCAAGTTAGTTTCTGACACTTGTACTGCAAACGGCTGTGGGTTTTTGTTTTAAATATATATCTTAGCAAAACTCCTAGTCTGTAAAGACCTATTATTTGTTCCTCTGGTCTGCTGTCCAGTTTGTTCTACAGATACTCTTTCTCCTTAATAGACCACGATTCAGTCTGACATCTGAGATGAAAATAATCAAAATCACTTCTGAAGTGCACAGAAAATTGCTTATGGAAGATGGTCAAATGTGGCAAAAGTTAAACAAGGCTGAATGTTTGAAAAGACATTTCAGAAGAGATTATAGGAAACAACCAAAGCCATGCTCTGTTGGTTCCTCCAGAAGTCAAGTGCTAACTGAACGGAGGAGGAATGCCACATTGCATGATAAACGCCTAAGAACCACCTCTCACCTAGAAGCAGTTCAGCTCAACTGTTACTGCAAAAAGACAAATGAGAAGGGTATAGCAAATGCATCAAGGGAAGCTCTGGGCGTGGGGAGAGGCTTCGGCTGCTCCCGCCCGAAGGAGGTGGGAAGAGGAAGGCACGAATTCTGCCCGGGCGGGCTGGCAACTCTGCCTCCCCCGCCGCTGCCGCGGCCCCGACCCCGCTACCCCGCGTCCCGCCCAGCGTCTTCCTCGGGGGCCGGGCCGGGCGGGCGCTGTCCCCGCACCGAGTGCTGAAGGGGAGGCGGTGCACGTCACCTGCCGCTGCTCGGCGCGGAGCTACACCGCCGGCGGCCGGCCATGGCCGCGCTGCTCTGCCTCGGTAAGTGCGCGGGTGGCGGGAGGATGCGGCGCCGCCAGGAGGCCTCCTCCTCTGGCGAGACGTGAGGGTGAGCAGACACCTGGAGAGGGCTCGCACCTGTGTGTGATGTCCAGGCCTTGCTGCTTGGACTTCTTCAGCCTGGCCCGATAACGTGTCTAAGCCGGAGGTAAGGCAGGGAAGCACCGCCAGCACTGATAAGAAGTTGAGCTGGTGAGATGATCTGCAAACGGGATGCCTTTTGTAAATAAACAGGCATTTGTTTGCTAAGGGGAGAGTGTTCAGGGCTGACAGTGCTATTTTGGTAATTATTGACATTTCCCCTTGAGTGCGTATGGGTAAAAATATGAAAATCAACAAGGCTGGTAGAAAAAGAATTGGTAGAAATGAGTATGAGACAAGTTTTCTTTTTATTTCTTCTGTCCTCTGTACTTCTACTCCACTGTTAAAAACATTCTATGGGGAGTTCTGCCTAGGTTTTTATTAGAATAAAGCCGTCCTTTATCACATTTGTAACCCCTGATAACAACTATTGTTTGCTTTTCTCCTTTGGAGCTTGCTATCTTTCTACTTTAGTTGCTGGATAAGAAGCCACAGCTCAAGAAATCTGAGTTTCCTGTTGTTCATTATTATCTAGCAGATAATAATTCTTTATTCTTGGAAGAAAGATTGTAATTCCTCTGTGCCTTAGTTCCTAATCTGGACAATGAAGATGCTACAAAGTCCATTTTCCCACTTTCCCTTTAGACATCAAGTTCTTAAAAAAAATAAAAATAAAAATAAATGAATTTTACACTTACACAAAAAGAGACAACTGTAGAAATCTAAATTTAAGTGTCTTCATGTCAAACTACATCACTCTAAAAGTTTTAGCTCAAAATATCTTTTAGACGCCCTGAACTTTTCTAAGAGCAAACCAGTTTTGAGCACTCAAAAACCTCAAGTAAATAAATAAAGAGAAAGATTAAAGTAATGGCTATCAGTTTATGTTTAAACTGGAGTGTACTGGATTCTAAAATCATAAGCCAGTCTGCTTTGTGTAGGCTTTGTGCCACTGTATGCCCTCTGTGTGCTGCTGAGGAAATAAAAGATCATAATGTATCATTAGATCTGGAGAAGCCCTTTTTTTTTTAGGACTGAATTAACCTCAGTCACAAATTAGGCCACAGATTATTTTGCAAAAGCATCTCTTCCATTTTGCAGACAAAATTTCCAGCTGCGTTCAAAATACATGCACTGTGAAATAATCCTAACAAAGGAGCTGCTAATGAGCTGTTTAATTAGTCCCCAGTTTGGCTATTCATTTTTAGCTACAGGTATTGAAAAGCTTTCTTAACAGGAGTACTCTCAACAGTCTTTGGTACTGTGGATCCCTGTCAAAGGTGTATATCTCCCATTGCATCCATATCACCTAAAATATATTTAAATGCTCATCCAGCAAAGCATCCTTTCTTAAAAAGTTCCTGGTTATGTAATTTTACTATGCCTTATATATACAAGTCATTTTCACCTGTATGGCACTATACCATATAGCAATATTTTCTGTCATCTGAAAAAACAGCAAGCAGCTTCACATTTAGAAATAATTTTTTATAAACTATCACAGAAGTTACATTTTGTGATAATGAGCCAAAAATTATTCCTTTGGATGGGCTAGTCTGACATTTTTCAGTGTTGACTGCGAAAGTTGCTTCTATCAGTCTTCTAGGCTGACTAAGAAAAGCAGCCTACATGAGTGTTCCAGGCTCAAATATGATTGATCTCACAACCAACTCAGCATAGATCTGAGAAATGGGAGGAATATGGACAACTGGGAAACGATAAGCACCAGTTTCACACTCTTGTGATGAGTGCATGTGGCCTCTTCTCTATCTCTGCAGCACACTAAATGCTATTGCACCTATTAGATGTAAAGTATTAAATGTTACTGCATCCTTATCAGTGTGTCTCCAGGAAGTGTTCCCTACAATAGAATAATTATATCAAGCTAAACATCATTTACAGAAGGGATGGCATCACCTCTAAATACTAGGAGCTCTTTGAGATTATTAACAGCAATATTTGGTTTCTTGTTTCTCAAATGCATCATTTAAAACATTTAATTTCTCTGAATAATGTCTTGACAAGTACAGAGAAAATAGTTCATGCCCCCTGCAGATCATATTTAAGGATTTAAAGAAAGATGGAAACTCCTCAAATTCTGCATTAACTTGCCTGAATGTCATGAAAAAAAAAATGACATTGTCCATGACATTTGGGAGATGTAGCATCCTTCAATAACCAAAGAAAACTCTCCTAGCAGATGTGCAGCAGCTAGTTTGATAAGACCTTAAATAAGTGTCTGAAACTTAATTTTACATCAAATACGTATGGTTACAAATTAGAGGTTGTGTTACCATGGGAATGTTGATGAAAGAGCTAACCCCCAGCTGGTTTTTCTTCTCTTAGCAAAGCAATCTAATTTTCTACAGATAAGCGAGAGGGAGTGCTGATTTTAATTCTTTACCTTGAAACCTTTGTATCAGTCTTTTATCAGTTTTAGAACTTTCTAATGCAATCAACGCTGCCTTTAGGTTCAGTGCACTTGGGGAAATATGTAGAGATAAACATGGGGATTGCTTTCAAGATGATGCATTTGCAAAATAAAATCAAGGAGATTGAATAGTATTGTATTACAAAATAAAAGTCTACTATCTAACAGTTGTAAAGCTGTCAGATCCCTTTTGTATCTTCTATTCATAGAAACTCCTGTGTAGCCTCTAGCTTCATGAAATTGCAATCAAATTAAGTGATGTGTCCTCTGACTGTCATACTCAGTCTTCCTTTCTGTATTGTGGATCTCAGAAATGCAGTCATTTCCATATATCTGTAGATAAATATCATATGTAGCTATGGCTAATGTCATAATACTGGGGTAAAAGCAATACGAAATATGCCACACTTTAACTTTGAAAATTTTAAAGTTCAAGTTTTCAGTTGTAAAACTGAGGAAAACCTTTGTTCTAATAAAAAGTAAATTGCTAGATCATTTTAATCTATAGATAAAACACAGTAAATTGTATTGTAATCTCAGTGCTAGTGAGAAAAGTCAGTACTTGTGTTAAATACTCATTATATTCTTTTTTTACAGCGCTATTCATATACTTCACAAGTATATCTATTGCCCAGACTACTGATTGCCCGCACTTCAGTAAGCAATGTATAAATGTGGCAAACGGGTGTGAGAGTGTCTGGACTATTGTTGAAGATGTCTGCAATATTTCAGGTAATTCTTTATGGTGTATACTTCGTCCTTTTGAATTGCTTAGTTGTTGCATTTTCTTAGTGTGCCATAATATAGCTGTGGTAAATGACTGAAATCAGTGAGAATCCAAAGAGCAAATGGTAGCAGCAAACAGCTGTTATCTGAAATCGTTGACTGTGGCCAGTACTATCCATCATCACTAACAGTGATGATGTCTCTTAAAGAAAGTGGTAAATGTAATTTCCAGAATATAAGCACAGTCAGAGTCTGAGCCAATTCAGCAAGTCTGAACTCAGGAGAAATTATTATCCTATGGGATTATGATTTTCCAGCATTTATCTGGAATAAGATTTCAGTCTTTCTTTCTGTAATTCAGAGTTGATTTCATACCATAACCAAGACAACGTAGTAGACATTTAGAATAATTTTTAATATTGTATTACAATAAGAAACAAATTAAATAAAGCATTCCTCAAATAAAGTTTTGATATAAGAAGGCATACTGTATTTTTTCAGTGAATACTACCTATATGTCTGAGTGATTCACTTCCAGGGAGTGATGGTACACTAAATAGCAGGTTGTAAATTTGACTAATTCTCCTTGAATTGTTAAACAAATTCTCACATAAAAGAAAGCAGAAGATCAGTCTCTGCCTCTCATTATTGCACTTCCAATGTTTGGTGCATCGTTTCCATCATTTCCACGTGAAATATGGTTATGTTCTATGTGGGAGAAGACCGGGTGGATGTCTGACCTAAAACTCATCTTAATCTCTATTGTAGAAAATGTTGCTTTCTCCAGAAACTTCTTATCTTCTTGAACAAACCATGTAAAAGTCCTTGAGTATCAGTCACCACCTCTCTTTTTTTGAAATCTAAATTTTTATCTAAAAGGTTTAAAGAGCTCACTATTAAGTATTAAGTATTCACTTACTAGATGATGTGAATATGAAAGAGAGGAAAAGAGTGGCAGTACAGCATGGCAATGTCATTAAGATGACATTAAGATGTCTCCTCTGTTTACTGATAAAAGTCAAGAGCCTTGTTCCACCAAAAGCTACATCTGTACACGTAAATAAAATGGACCAGGGACTATTTTCTGGCCCTGAATTCAACTATCATGGGACAGCAAGGACCCATACAGCTAAATTTCGTGCTGACTGCAAAAAGACTGCCTCTCAGGGGTGATTCTAAATCATAGAATCAAAGCATCACCAAGGTTGGAAAAGACTTCCAAGATCATCCAGTCCAGCTATCCACCTACAACCAATATTTCCCCACTAAACCACGTCCCTTAGTTTTGTGAACATCTCCAGGGATGGTGATTCCACCACCTCCCTGGGCAGCCCATTCCAGTGCCTGACCACTCTTTCTGAGAAAAAAATTTTCCTAATTTCCTTTCAACCTGAATCTCCCTTGGTGCCACTTGAGGCCATTCCCTCTCCTCCTATCTCTAGTTACATGGGAGAAGAGGCTGACCCCCACTTCACCACAATCTCCTTTTGTGTAGTTGTAAAGAGCAATAATGTCTCACCTGAGCCTCCTCTTCTCCAGACTAAACAATCCCAGTTCTCTCAGCTGCTCCCCATAAGACTTGTGCTCAAGACCTCACAACATCATTGCCCTTATGCTATGTTGTCCATGCTATCCTCACCATGGAGCTGGCTCAGTGCTAAAATGCAGTAATCTATACACAGTCATTTGCCACTAGCCTAGGCCGTGCCTTGATCTTATTCATAAATTCAGCCAAAAGGATTTTAATATGTAACTGCCATTTCTAGCTACTTAATTCTATGAGGTAGGTTCTCGATCACTGGGAATCACTGAAGTATTTAAACATCCATGGAAATGCTCCTTCTCCTTATATTGACACAGCTTGAACAAAACCAGCTGCATCTTTATGCCGCAATCTGCTCAGAACTTTAAATGCAGCAGAGTTCATTAAGTGAATGTCCCTCTGTCTGTCGCGACTTCAGAGTTCAGCTTCATGCTCGGTCTGTGTGGAATGCCAGGCAGTGGAAGACACTGTCTGAATTCACACCTGCAGTGTATGCTACCTGAATGCCCCTGCTATCTGATTTGTTGCAGAAATTTGCACCCAGATGTCCCAAGTCACAGGCAGTATTTAAAATAATTAGAGCAGCAAAATCATCTGAGAGTTCCTTCTTAGTGTGTCCTGTTCCAAACACACATCTGCTTTGCACAGAATGGCCAAATACTTTTAAGAACAGACAGAGTAAATGAAAAATACATGATATCCTAATGGCTACAACAATCCCCAGAGAAACTGGGTTTCAGCTCATGCTCTGCTGAGTTTTTCAATATTTTATGTGCAGTTTCAAAAATTGGTATTTGAAGAAAAGTATTGGAATATGCTGTACTTTCAGGATCAAGACAGTGACCTAAAGATGAACTGTCTAGACCCAAACCTCTTCCTCATATTAGAAGATGAATTTGCATCTTTCACATCACTCACGAAGGCATTAGCACCAAGGCTACTTGACACTAAGGTCAGGATTTGTACTGTAGCCTTTATCACACTCAGGTGAGGTGAACCAGCATGATCAGTTCTCTGGAATCCCCTTTAGATTTCTTACATGTTCCCATGTTATGCTACTTCCCTCACTTATTCTTCTGTGAACTTATTCACTGATATTAATGGCATATAACTGGGCCAGAGAAATCTTCTGAAAATAAACTCTTCCTGCAATTGTTTGTTTGGTTTTGCATTTGTATATTTCCTTAGGATAATAGCTTTTGGCAAGGATGCTTCGGTATTGCAGAACACTCAAATTAAGTCTAGGACAAATTATTCTAAATGTGGTTATTATGTGCCATGACCTCAGAGGGTGTGAACCCAAAGTCAGACACTAATGGTAACTCTAAGAGAGCCCACTGAAACAGCAACAGAAAACTTACCAACAGCATTATTACTGAGAACATTATACTATCTGTCAAAAGTACTCCACGTGTGCAAGAGAAAAAACTTCATGGGTGAGCTGTGTGAATGGAAAAGGTCCCTTCAATGCTGCACAAGCGTATTAGTTGGAGACAATAGGCAGTGGGGTAAATATTCCTTTTGCTAGGTTCTTTATGAAAACCTAACTACAAATGATAATTATACTCCTGTTCTGTGTTATGAGTTCAAGAATTCAGTCACTCAGGAGGTAAACTCCAAGTTAAATGCACGCATTGTCATGACCTCCATCTTTTGCTCTCCAGAGCAGGACTGGGGACACTCAGCCTAAGTAACTCTTCGTCAGTCACATTGTTCATCTCTGCTTCTCTACTACAGCAGCTTTTTCAGAATCTAAATTTACAGTTTTCCAAGACCAACCCTTCTTCTATTTTCTTTTCTATGTCATGATACTGTGAAAAAAAGGGGGATCAAAATGTCTACAAGTCAGCTGCCAGGTCAGAATGGAAAAGATTAAATTTTCAATTTTGATTTTGAAAATTTTGAATCCAAAATTTTTGCTTTGAAAATACCAAAAATGTTTCAGCATGGCAGAATGAAGATTTTTAAGTTTTGATTTTTGGTGTAGTTTTCTTTTTTCTTCTTTTATTATACTGAAGAAAAAAAGAAATTTCTGAGTTTACTTTTTTTACTGAGATTACTTTTCTTAGAATAACAGAATCACTGAGGCTGGAAAGTTTCTCTGGAGATCTAGGCCAAAACCCTTTGTCAAGTAGGGTTGGTTATAGGAGGTCTTCCAGGAGTGCGTCCAGCTGGATTTTGAATATCTCTTAATATGGAGCTCCACAACCTTCCTGGGCTATCTCTTCTTCTGTTTGACCACTCCCACAGCAAGAAAAATTTCTTCCTGGTCTTTAAATGGAATTTCTTGCACTTCTGTTTGTGCTTCTTGTTCTGCCACTGGGTACTACTGAGGAGCTTGGTCCTGTCTGATTCATCTTCCTCTCCTCAGGTATTTATATGCATGAATATGTGTGTAATCAGCACACCCCTGAGCCTTGTCTCCTCCCCGCTGAACTATCCCAGCTCTCTCAGACTCTCTTCATAAAGCTTCAGTCCCTTCATCATATTTGTGGCACTTTGCAGGACACACTTGAATATGCCGATGTCCCTCCTATATTCAGGAGTCCAGTACTGGGGGCACAATACTTCAGAAGTGGTTTCATCAGCACTAGAAGGGAAAAACCCAGTACTTTCCTCTGCAGTCTTCTGATGCAATTGCCACTGAGATGACTGGGGAGCTGAATGTGAAAGAAGAGAGATTATCACCCTGGCAGCGTAAGCTTCTGTTCTGTCACACCTCTATCTGTGCTCACATGCACATAAATTATGTACATATAAATTAATCAGATAATGAAGAATGGCTGCCAAGCATTAGGTCAGAGAACATTTTTTGTAAATGCCTTGGTAGCATGTGTATAAGCTAAAATTTATTACCTAGAACTAATGAATGATAAAGCAAAATAATTGAAAACCAGCAATAAAATATTTTCTGCTGTTCATCACAGCTGAATCAACAGAGTGTACAAATAGACCAATGCTGATAATAGGTTATTTCTACACAGCTTTCAAGGGGCCAGGCAAGGGATAAATCTGATGTGCTTCCTGATTCTGTTGATGCTCTTTGTAAGTTCATAGCCTCACAAACTATATCCCACCCCCTGCTGCTGTAATTCAGCACTGTGTTTGTAGGACACTTGCTGTAGGACAATCGTGATTGAATCGTGCCATAAAGGTGGATGAGCTGCCTAAAATATACTGGGATTTGAGTTTCTTATCTTCTTATCTCTTCCCACCTTCACCCTGGAAGAGTCCTTAAGCCCATGAGAAAAACAGTCACAAATTTTGTAAATTAACCACTTTTTACACAAGCTGATCTTTGCTGTTCTTTATCTACAACTGAAATTTGTCCTCCTGAAGTAGTATCCTGAAATTCTTTTATTATCCCTTTCTCACTTCACAGAGTGGAATATCCTCCCACCTACCTCAACGGATCTCTATAATCTCCATGTCACCACGTACTTTCCTCCCTATCTTTCCTGTCAGGGAGTGTCCTATGCCCACGACCTTCAGTAGATCCTGTTAGACCTCCTGAGCTCCTTGACTATGAGGAAGAGAAAGAAACGTGAGCTAAAGGCCAGGGCCATTCTCTACTTCACAGAATCATAGAATCATAGAATCATGGAATCATAATCACAGACTGGTTTGAGCTGGAAGGGACCTTAAAGCCCATCAATTTCTAACCACCTGCCATGGGTAGGTTTGCCACTTACTAAATCAGGCTGCCCAGGGCCCATCCAACCTGGCCTTGATAGCCTCTAGGGATGGAGCTTACACTGCTGCTAAAAGTGCAGAAGGCAAGTTGAGATGGGATGGAGATATCAAGGCAAGCCAAGGCACCATGACTTTACTGAGACAAGAGATGAAGTGGAAGTAGAGGCTGGGAGATGTAATCTGTGATAGACTGCAACATCCCCCTGGAGTATTGCATGTCTTCATGGATCCCCAAACCCTCCTTTGTCAGTGACAGTAAATGGAGAAAGTGCAGTGCAGGCAACATTTGAAAAAGGATTTAGGTGTGGTAGGATGGGGATGTATGCTATGGTGAAGTTAATTCTCATTCCTTCAGGCACTCCTTCCTCTTGCAGCCCTTCATCTCAGCTGCTTTCCACTGCCATTCATGTCAGCAATCTGGGAGTGACATTAAAGCTGTAATTGCATTACGGTTGTCAGCAGCCATGGTGACAGAGGGCTGTGAGTACTGCGGTTTACCTGGAGCACTGCTTGCTGGTGCTACACTGCTCACCTGGAAAGCAGCAAGGCAAGCAGCCAGGCACCACTGCTGACAGGACACAGACAGGAGCTGTAAGCATTTTGTAGGTTAAAACAGATCTTTGTTCTGCCCCATGACCAGTCTGAATCTTGTGAGCCACATATACGTATGCCTTACCCTACATATGGTGAGATAACTAATGTTCATGAAGCAAAGAGAGGGGAATGTGCTGATCTGGGGAGCTACGTGCCTGCTTTCACAAGGCAGAACATAGCTTTCACATTATAAAACTTTTTTTAAATGGTAATAAATTGTTTCCTATATAACTTTCTTAATCAACTTGAAGCTTTCTCAAGCAGTAATGAATGCACTTGTAAAACCATTTAGTCCATAAAGTAGGGGGCTAACTGACTTATTTTGTCTCATGCTGCTGAGTGGCCTCAGCTCCCAGCTATGCTCCTCCTCTATTCCCCTCCCCTGCAGGTATTTCCATCACCAAGCTCCAGCACAATGATGTGCTCTGGCTTACCCCAGTGTGAACATGATCCCTTAAATGAACTCCTCTATAAGCCAAAAGTACACTAATTCTGTTTAATTCCTGTTAAAAGTAATCATTTTAACATTTTATGTACTTTGGAAAAGCGAGGAGAAACAGACATTCTGGCAGCAGGTCAGACCGAATAAAAGAAGGCAATATTATACCCACAACTTTATTACATCACTCTGAATATTATTTAAAATTTGTAAATTATGTCAGGTTTTCAAGGAAAACTATGTTCGAGTCATCTTCTTGCGGCAAAATGTATTATTTTTGTGCTTCAGTTGAATTGTTTCATGTAATCATATCCCTTAAGCATTCATAAGCATTAACAGCATTATAATTTTAACTGTGAGTTCCAGGTAATAGATGCAAGGCAGAAGATGCTGCTGGCTGTAATAGAATCATCCAGGCTCTGGCTGACAAATACCCACAATTTAAAAACTGTGTCTGCACTATAGATGGTCCCTGTAGCATCACAGCCGTGCTTGGGAATCGATGCAGCATTGACAAAGGTAAGTAGTTAAATGGGAAGTTTTAATTGTGAAGAAGAAAAATTAAGATGTAACTCTGTAACCCTCATTTTAACTAGATTCAAGTTTCTTTGTGCATTTCTCAAACCTTATAATTCCCCCCCAGAATTAGTTTTGTTTTGTCTTTTCTACAATATTAACACTCCCGCATGCATATGAAAGCAATGCTTTAAAACAAATTAAACTAGTAAAAGGCAGGTGAGGAATTCAAACGGCTTTGCAAACCCTTCCTCCATGCAATGGAAAGCAAGAGTGAAAACACTGTGTGTGCTGAGGGCTCCTCATTGCCTTGGATCTGTGTTATCCACATCCTGCCCTTGTGAACGGGAGTGAGAGCAAGTGGCTTGCCTCACTGTGCTGTTGTGTCACTTTGTACTGGAGCACCTTCACTGCATCTACTTGGTGTGGGGAGCACTGCGACTGCCTTCACAATTAGCTGTATAATAAAGCTGTACTTAACACACAGAAAGCTTCCTTTTCAGAATTCCATTGTAATCAAGGGGACCAGCTCCTTCTAATTTATTTTATGTTGCTCTGTGAACTAGAAAATCTGTTTCTGTAACTGAGAAATACTTGGTGCATGTCAGGCTGGCAGCTCCTTACCCAATGTAATGATTAGTAAAACTGACATGAGAACAGTAAAATCAGCCAGAGAACAAAAGTCTGGAAAGTAAGCTCTGAGGTTGATTCCCTGCTCTGATTCATCTGATCCATCACTCCCTGCTGACACCAGTGAGTGTATATCACACACTAGTAGAATATATGGCTTTATTCCAGAGGAAATAATAACATCCTGACCTGAAATGCATTGTCTCAAACACGAAGAGTGAGTAGCTAAAACCATGTTCATGTCATTGGACCAGCTGATTTTGCTTTTAGCAAAAGAAATTTTTTCTGGGGGGAGGGAGAGACGTCCTCTCCTCTCCTCTCCTCTCCTCTCCTCTCCTCTCCTCT
>NC_034411.1:87866853-88040619 GCF_002078875.1 Numida meleagris | reverse complement strand
CTCTCCTCTCCTCTCCTCTCCTCTCCTCTCCTCTCCACTGAAATTATAATCCATCATATGTCCAATCTGTAGGTGGCTAAAATTATGTGACATTAATCCCTTTATGCGGTAACTGTAGTGAGTGGCATTTGGCAACTGAATCGTTGAACTAGACTATACATTATACAGATACCAGGAATGAAAAAGATGTACTATTCTGCAAGAATCTAAAATAATTATGTATATATACGTATGGCTGAATTTAGTCATGTCACAACTAGGACTATTTCATCAATTTTTCTGAAATTTATTGTGGATTGATGTTGCAACTTCTATTCAATATCTGTCTTTTTTTACCTATTTGCACAGAATATTTGGAAACTTCCCCAAGATCAAATGCTGAGCTGAGTTTTAGGCAGCACAGAAAGCTCCAAAGCCAAAGACACCCAGATAAATCAGAGAAGGATTGTATCATTGCAAAACGGTTCTGTCAAGAGGATCTGTACTGTTCTTCAGTGTATAGGAGTTTCCAGCGAGCGTGCCGGGCAGAGGCAGCAAAATGTAGGATGGGCAGCCAGGAATGTTTGTCGGCATGGAAAGAACTGAGGAAAACTGTGCTGGGAGAATGCAAGTGCTCGGAGCCACTTCAAATGAGATGCCTTAGAATATGGAAGGAAATATTTAGCAACCCTTGCTTGCAATACTCTGAAGGGAACCAAGATTCAGTAGCTAGTGAAAATGGTGATGAAGATGACAATGATCGTGATGATCATGATAAAAATCAGGATACTGACTCAGGTTGGTGCTATTCCGGGAGTCAGAACCCTTTCACAAATGTATGCGTCTGTGAATAAAAAATTCTTAAACCACTGTAGTTTACCATTGGAGACTAGATAATTTTAAGAGGCTTATTTAGATGCAAATGAATAATCTGAAAGCAAAATAATAGCCTGAGTGAAAACACTATTTTCCTTCAATGGGTTAATTTGGTAACTTCTGATCCTAGTCTCTTTTAGCACCATACTATAGCTAAAAAAAAAAAATTGATATATTTTTTTAAATTTTCTAACACTAAGAGTTCTCTGACTCCGTTGACTTCATACAGTGATAAGCCTTTTGAGTTTTAAAAACTGTGTATACAGATGAACACGTTAAGGCCACTGGCCGTATTTATTCACAATAACCCTGATTTTATTCAGTGCTGAGCATCTCTACAAACTCTCCTTCAATTCATAGGATGTATAATCATGAAGAGAATGCTATCAATGGCCATTGAGAAACTGTGCTTTCACCTCAAAGTCTATGAATATTTGTAACAGTGCTTTTAGAGTTTGTTAAAAAGCTGACAGTTCCTGACTGATCACTAAGCTGATCTATTTTATTCTTGTTTATTTTTACTACCAGCACTATTTCAGAGAAACAGACAATGCTTTAAAGCTGAAAACTAAGCTAAGGCAAGATTTGTCACTGCTGCTCATATCTATATTCATATCTTTTTTTTTTTAGACAATATTAGTATGGAAACAAGGTTACAATGGAGTTTATCAGCTCTCTCCAAGCAAGGTATGAATTTATTTCTGGATCCTAGTAACCTGTTTTAGCTCTGTATATAATGTATATAATATACAAATATAGCTCTATATATAATGCATTGTATCTCCAAATTAAAATGAATAGTTTTCATTCAGATTACTGAAGAGCAAGGAGTCAGTAGAACCCTGAATATTTTAGTTAAACGACTGGATAGATAAAAATCCGAAAATGATAGGTAACAGTCCTGTTTCTGTTATATTTATAGAGGTAAAACTTACCCCATAACCCTTTTAGGGTTAGAAATAACTTTATAGTTTTGGAAGGTCTATAGCACAGTCTACAAATACCTGAACTAGCTTTTCAGATGTCATACTGGAGATGTCAGCAGTTTTAAGCATCCATTAGTCACTAGCTCCGGGAAGCTATTGAATACTATGGAGAAATTTCCATCTTGCCATTTCCCACTTTCTTCTTTCTCACTTATCTGGTAGGTCAGGAACTCACAAGGGGGTTACATGTGAGAGCCAGGCAGTGGAAGGGTAGAATATGAGGACTACATAATGGGCTTAAAAAAGGCAGTGTTAGAAGATCTGGCTTGGAGTAATTGGGAAGTTTAACCTGTTTTTAATGGGAATAATGCAGGCAGGTTGACTATCAATCACTTGAGAAAGGTTTTCTTGTGGTTTCATTTTAAAAATCATTATTCTTTTCAGCATACACAGCAAACAGATCCTGTTTGGATGTGAACATGGAGTGTGTTGAAGATGAAGTATGTAACAAACAGTTGTCCCTGTACCTTAAGGTCTGCTCAGTAAATAAGAAGTGCAACATGGAAGAATGCCAAGCGGCAATGAGGTTCTTCTATCACAACATGCCTTTTGAAGTTGCCCAAATGATGACATTTTGTGACTGCATCCAGACTGATGAAGCCTGCCACAGAGCCAAAGAACTTCTGCATGGCAAGCCCTGTGCAGTTCCTGCAGCTCCACTCCCATCATGTCTAAGTGTAATTAACATGTGTGAGGAAAATGAATTGTGCAGGTAAGTAGAAGAAAGATTACTTTTCCTAATCTTGCCTAGTTGTGTGCCTGTGAATAATGACTTGATCAAATAATTTTTGTGTTTCTTATCTATAGCAAAATGATTTTTGGCACTATTCTATATCATCTAATGTGTTTGGCATTTCAAAAAGTCATACCTTATGGATACAAACAGCAGAGAATTGCTGTCTTTAATCTTTGATCTTTATATCTTAGTTATCAGTTTTAGAACACAGTTTTCACACACCACCTTCCCATCAGGTGCTTTTCACTGCTTTGACTTACTCTTACATGATAGAGATGATGAGAACCTCTTCACACAAACTCAAGCAGAATGGGCCTTTAAATCATCTTGTGTATGAACTGCATTGAATATTAAAAATATTTAGAGGAATTAGATGTGGACAGAGAACATTTTACTAAACTATATATAGCACATTATTAGGTTTGATTAGGATAATTTACCCAATTACCCAGCCCTTGGCACAGACAGCAGTTCTTTGAAGTCTTGTCTGAAAAGCATCTACAAAGCAGCAGGTTCCACTTGGACATCTATCATAGATGTCTGCATCAAATCTGGTAATTCAATAAGTAATCCTACAGGCAAACCACAAACATTCATTATCAGACAAGTCTTGGATCTTGAGTGGCCTTTTCTTCTGCCTGTTTCATGACTCTTAACACCATTTTGGCTGGACAAACTATGCTGTGAGGTATTTTCATTACCGCTTTCTACAGATAACACCTGCCAGTCTGCTCCTTTGCCCTCTAGCAGTTTACACAAATTATGCAGCAGACTGGGAGCAGTTTGGTTAAAGTAATTACCTCTTCCACCTTAGCATCTGACCCTTCAGATCCAACAGCTGTGCAACTAACTTGGCCCTTCATAAAACTTTCATATTATTCTTTTATTCTCAATATACATGAAAAAAAAGATGCTCTGAAACATGCACAGACCACCAAAGTCATGAAGAGGAACACAGTTTTCAGATTTATTTTATTTTAGAAAATACACAACAGTATTAGCCCATACTCATACTTCTATTTAATCGACACCATTTGGAGATGGTCAGTTGGCTCACATTGGTTTTCAGTGTAGTCACTGGTTCCCTTGTGGATTAGACCTCAATTTCACCTCAAAGCTGTGCTTAAATTTACTCTCAGTAGACAAATCAGGAGACCAAGAGACGCTTTCAGTTCAGTGCAGGCTACTCAGATTGACGTCAGTGGGAATTGCCCTTTTTTATGTCTGGAAGAACTGGGCTATAAATGTAAGTCTGTGCATGTGTACACATGCAATACCATAATGGAGACTTGCTGAATTACCCATTATTTTGGGAGCATTAATGTTTCCTGGCACTGACAATAAGTGGACATAATTAGCAAAATTATTCTGTGAATTATGGCTAGCCATATCTATAAATCTGGAGGTGAACAAAAATAATTCCATTAGCACAGAGGTGGCATCTGCTTTGAAGCCTTTGCTGTTGTAATGAAAAAATTTACAATAAGGTCCTAGCTGGACTTATAGCAGTCTACATTTTTCTATGTGACCTGCTTGTAACAATTACACAATATCAATAGTAAATTAATAGCCTAATGTTATGATTAATGAAAGAATATTTTAAGATATTACAGTACACTACACAACAACAGATTACCTCTCTTTTCTGCTAAGATATAATGTAAGTGATAAACTGGTTTCAGATAATATATACAGATTATTTAATTAATCTTTAATAAGTCTTTCCTGTTGTCATACCAAAAGCACTAAATATTAATTTTATTCTACTCTAAGAGAAAATAAACTAAAATAATTTAAGTTCATAGAGCTGGGAAACAAATTAATTCCTCACATAACTTACCTTCACTGTCAATTAATTTTTAAGGGCAAATATTTGCAGTGAAATTCCTTCCCCAGATCCCTGGACATTTTGTATTTTGTTAGCATTCTATCTGGAATTTTTGGTTGGTTGGATGGCTTTTAGCACTGTATGCAGATTATTTTATTTCAATTAAATTCAATATTCATTCTTCTTATCATGCTGCCCAACAAGCTAATCCCCTGGAAAGGTGCCTCTTCTGTTTTCATGGTGGTGACTGGTTTCATTCCTCCACCTACATTCCTTCCCTGAGGGTCTGGGACTGGTGGCATTCACAGGGATTTTTGCTGGACCATCAGGGAAAGTCTACACAGGCGCTGATTTGGGGTACAGCTGATTTTTCCCAAAAACCTTTTGAGTAATGCTAAGTGTTATTTCAAGTTACAATTTTGCAGTTTCACTGAAACCAACAAAGTGCAAATCAGAGCAGAATTTATGCCAGCTATCATTGAATATTTTGATTTTTAAGGCTTATGTGGCACCTTGAGAATACACTCTCTTTTTACGATTATCCTTAACTGCCTTTCTGTGTTCAAAACCATCATTGTACGCTTCCTTCTTTCGGTCAGGAAAAAATACAAAACTTTTTGGGCCAAATGTTGGAGACACGTGACCAAAAGATGCTATGATGATGAAGCTTGTCTTGAAACTTTAATCAAAGATGACATGCCCTGCTCTGCAAATGCTGATTGCAAAGCAGCCTACATCAACAACTGGGGCACAATTCTGCATGTGGAGTGCACCTGTCAGAATTCACCTCCGGCAGAACAGTCACTGTGCAAGCTCTTCCATCACATGCTTCACAGCCCATCCTGCTTCAGTCAGCTACGTGAGTAACACATGACACTTTAAAGAGTAATTAATTTAAAATTTTAAATACCATATCTCTGCTATAATACCACGGATTTTGCCAAGATTTATATCTGCAGGTTTTTAATCCAAATTGAAACACGAATTGCATGTGTAAGTAATTTTGTCTGGTTGTGGGAAATATTTTATACTAGTAATTCATTGGCTTCAAGTCTCACTACATTAATTTTCTGGCTGGAATAATAGTAAAAGAACAATTTTGGGGATGTACAAAATTATGCAGATTAGAAAAGTTTCAGAGCCTTTCTGTCATCAACTTAATGCTTTGGTAGAGCACTAGAACAATCAATATGGTATCTTTGGTACATACAACATAATATACATTATGTTTTCATGTTTTTCTTTCTTTCCTTTTCTTCTTGGAGTCTAAGTATTAGCGTAGCTGAAACTGTAAGTTGGCTATCACACATTTAGGAAATTACTTAGTAAATGTTAACCTCAAAAATGATTGGTAACGTTAAGTACAGTTTAACTGTTAAATAGTTTAAAAGTTTAAGCATCATAAAAAGAACTAATGATCTGCTACCTTCATGTGGTTTCTTAAAAGTAATGAGAAAGAATACAAAAATAAACCGAGAGTTCTTTAGCTTAAAATCCTGAACACAGAACTTGTCTGTGTTAGAAACTGGGACATAGAAGGCAATGCAGTAACTTCAGCTTTTTCAGGAGAGGAATTCATTTGTTTTTCTTTCTATACAGTGGTACAGGATGATGCAGGCCTGTGTAGCCAGTATGTGCTAAATATAAAAGTCCTTGCTAAGACTTTCCTTAGGACTGAATTGTTAGTGCAATGAATGGCAACATGCAAGAGAATATCAGTGTTTTCATAAGGGCCAGGAGAGTGCTTCTGAAGCAAATTCCCTGTTCGTCCTCACTGCGCTGTGGGTCATGCCCCAGAGTGGTTCAGGAGAAGATGAACTGGACGCCTGCAGCCTAAAACCGAAGCTGAATGTTCACCCACTACATCAGCTCCTGGCCTTGCCATCTGTGAGCCAGACCTAAGACCTGACTACCCTCTTCACAAATCCACATGATGTGGCACTCATGTCTAGTACACCAGCTTTCTAATGCTCCTATATGTAATTATATATTCACAAGCTAGTCTGAGAGAAATAATTATTTCCGAAGAGTTCAGTGAAAAGGAATGATTATCTCATAGTTCCATCTGATGGACTTTTAAAAACATATTAACTGCATACATGCATTTCATTGAATGAATGAGCTAATTCTTGGGTTTTAGCAGCCAAAAAATTTGCCACTGATAATAGTATTATTTTTTCCTGTTCCTCAAAATACACCTAAAAACTAAAGTAATTGCAGAAATGCTGCCCTTAAGCTTAGACAATCAGTACTAACATTCAGTCTGAGAAAAGTTCAGAAATTAAACATCAGCTCCTCTGACAAAGTAATACCACAACACTGTTAGATTTGAGACTGTGCTGGCAATGAGTTTGCTGAGACTGTGCTGGCAATGAGTGTGCTGATGAACATTATTTATTTGTTTGTTTGCTCCGTGGCTGCATCTAATGATCCAGACTAACTCTGTTAGTTGCTCTATACATAGCAAGAAGAAATATGACTATCATATTAGAATACTCAAATAATTGCTCATCAGGTTTTGCCATTCACTGAAATAGCCTCAGAATAAAAGTATTTTTGTGATGGGAACTTCTCTAACCTAACTGGGATTGAAGAACAGGAGCTTGCTTGTTCCTGTGGTGCAATGGAGCTCCTGCTAGTCAATCAAAAACATACTGGGGATCCAAAGCCTTTGGTAAGTAAAGAATTGGCACCTACTTGACGGAATGTTTGCACAGTGTTGGGAACTTTGCTTTTGTTGTTGTTGTTGTTTTTTTCCTAGATGCCTAGTAATGCAACTAAACTGAAGAGATACATGATTAAAGCTTTGACTGCTAAATGTCATTATCTTTATGGCAGTTATGAGATGTTGAGTGAGTGCTTTTCCCCAGACTTCTTCCAGCCCCTTCTGCAAATGTATTTCTTTGGCTAGGTGTGAACTTCAGATAAAGTGATAAAAGATTTTTAACATTGAATTTTTTTCAGAACAGACAAATACCCAGGACTAGCAATAGGGATCTAGAACTGGTGAGAAATTTCTAAATTTGTTTCTGTTAAAAGAGAATTTATGCTGGTTTGAGGCAGAGAATATTTTTCTTTAAAGCACACTTCTCCCCCATAAAACAAATTACAGGAGAGATATAAATGAATATATGAAAAAATTGATATAAATGATATAAAAGGAAAAACTTGCTTTCATTCATTCACTTGGTTAACTGAGTATCAGTAAACAAATTTTTTATACAGCTGCATTTCTAAATTCTGGGGCTCTTATCAAAACACCAAATAGTAATATTCATTTACATTATTATTGAAAAATAATATTTCAAATTGATATATGTTTCCAATCTTCAGGTCAAATTTCAGTTAAGAAAGGTTTTCATTGGCTGAATACAGAAATACCAGGAAAAAAGCTTTCCAGAGCACAACTGCATTCATCTTCAACTAATGGTAAGTTTGAGCAAATCCCTTCATGGTTTTAACAGAAGCACTATTGAAATTTCCCTTGTGTTATCGAGAAGACTAAAGATTAGCTCTCTTGGGTGGATTCAGGAAAATGAGCTCTACCTGTTCCACTCTCATTCAGCATTATGTGGAAAAATCTTTCTACTTGCTTTCCTTATCTTATATAACCTCAAAATAAAGATAATGAGAATGCCCCAATTACTCTGACAAGTGCTTTTGAAATAGACAGCTCCCGATCACTATATTATAAACGGGGACAATTAAGCTACTAAGCCCACCATAGCCTGACTCTCCATACAGTCATTACAAAGCAGTAGAATTGTAGAATCATAGAATATCCTAAGTTGGAAAGGACCCATAAGGATCATCAAGTCCAGCTCTTATAGAATCAATAGCCATAATGTGTAATATAGTCATAGTCATATATATAGTCATATATATAGTCATATATATAGTCATATATATAGTCAATATAGTCAATAGTCATAATGTGTAATATAAATGATTAGCTTTTATGTAACACCTGCTTCCCTCCTAGCTCTCTTGACTTTTTGTGCCATACTAGTTACAGTGAAATTAGGAAGAAACAGTAGGTGATCTGAGAAGGGTGCTGTGTTACACTCCATCAGCTATTATCTTCCTGTGCAACAGCAGCACCTGCAGTTGTGGATCGTAGTATCTCATGGGTTGAAAAGCAGCATCTGCTTTGCTTTCTATGCATTTAAAGTAAGCAATTAAGTGACATAAAAGATACTGATTTAATAAACAAATTTTCTCATAGCTGAAATAATATTAATTTTATATTTCCTTTTGAAGGACGCCATTACAGAGTAAGAATACTAAATAGCTTAATGCACAAATATTGTCTCTAATGAGAAACACTTGCTCTACCTTGCATAGTGCATATTGCAATACTCCAGGTATTACTACAGTTTAGTTCCTTAGTTACAAGAAATATCCACACTGAACACCTTTAACAGTGAAAAAATAATTCAACATCTGCACACAGTACAAAATAAAGGATATTCCATCAAGTCCACCCTTCAGCTTTTGCTGAAGTGGCCAACCTGGTAAGTATAAATATAGACTGGTAGGAACAGGATTCCTGAGATCAATGTCACAAATAATTGAGCATTCCACTTAGATTATATATTTTGTTTAAATTCTAAAAGTTTTTAGAATAAAAACTCTTTGCTGTATCCTGGAAGTATTGGCTTCTTTTTGCCAACTACAGGGGGAGCCAGAATCTCTGGCTGGCTGGAACTAGACTTTAGTGGTTAAATAATGAAAACTGTAATGGAAGAAATCCCGCTATATGTGAGAAAAAGTAAAATGTGAGCTATCGCACCCCAGTGACCAGTTCTAACTGTAGACCCTTTCAGTGGGTAGAATGCAATATGCATTTCCCTCAAAGATTTAGATAAATGTTTGCAAAAAGCAGGCTGCACCCAGTTAATTCTGCTCCCACTGAAATCTGAATACTTTCCAAAAACCCATCCTTGAACTCTAGCAGAATTTTGGATGGCCTTAGAAAAATAAAAAGAATGCTGACCAGCCTAAAAGATAAAATAAAATATTCCTCCTATTGGAGCTGTCATGTGCACTAGCTGGGAACTCTCTAAGTTATATATGTCTCATAGGAAGCCAGGTCAAGGAGAAGAATCTGATTTCAGGATATCTACCTGATGATAAAAACCATATTGCAAATTATTTCATAAATCCTGCTGCCAAAAATCTATCCCTGTATCCTGGATGTATATGCTAGTAAATGTGTATTACTTTGGCTGCAAAGGGAGTTATCATCTTTGCAAAGTATTTATCTTTATTGAAATCAAATCCCAAGAAGAATCTCATGGTGCAGATGCAAAATGGTTAAGTTGTCAAATATGGCCTTTTGAGTGTCTGAGGATATTTAAGGAGAACTGCTGAATTCAGAATGCTGGAGATAACACTTGCCTATGTGCTGTCCCTACCTCAAAATCTCAGAAGAGTTCTTTACTTACCTTGCATAAAATATAAGGATCTTTCACAAATTCAAATTAATGTCTGTCCACAGATGAGTAAGCTAAGAATGAAACTCAGGTTTCTTCAACTATCTCTTAATTCTTTATCTCAAAAAACAGTTACTGCTCAAAAAACAGTTCAAAAAAAATTTTCTGCTTTACACAGTAGTACTGCACATCCTCAGATAATTGGATGCTTTTTAACAAAAAGAGTGCTTCATAATAAATAATAAATATAAGCATATATTCCAACATATGTAGAAATGAATATGACCCTCTTCGTTGGGAAGAGTATTATGCCAGATTGGGTGCAAGCAAAGATGCTTTGGTGTGAATGAAGTAGCCAGATACCTTGGGTCCAAAGTAGTTCAAATGCACAACTCCATTATCAAGAGCTAACCACTTGCTGTGGACTCATTGACCCTTGGTGACTGCACATTCCTAGCCTGCAATAAAATTCAACTTATTCCATCTCTCACTGAGGAGAACAATATGCATAAAATATTGCTGCAGAGAAGATGCTGCGTAATGCAGTGTTAATGGTAATATTTTACAGCCTGGCACGGCATATCTCAAAGACCTTAGCCTCCTAAATAAGGTTGTGATGTTTGAATACAGGATTAGATATCTAAAGTACTTAGGCAACCATTGGCCCAGCTGGCATAAGGATGAAGATAGAGGTCACCCTCACTATTGTGAAAGGGCTCTGTTTAGCTCAGTGAAATCAACCACACAAGTAATTGGCTTTTGCCAGGAATATTGAACCACAAGCTATCTTGAAAAGAAGGTGTAAAAGATGAAGTCCTCTGCTTCTCGCCCTTTGGTTTGCCATGTAAAAGCAGGACTGTTTAAAGGGATTTTCACTCACTTACATACCCAGGAGGATACATGACAACCTGTGGGTTGATATGTCCCAGTTAACACAGTGTGATGTAGGCAGAGGCCTGATCATCTTGAAAGTTGACGAGACTTTTCCTGGAAGTTTAAATGTGGCCAGAATCTTATGTCATAGTATAAAAAACAAGTGACAAACTGAATAAAAGCTCTCCAAACTTCAAAAAATGTTATTGCCTGCATAGTTATCCACTTTCAGCCTGGTTTTGACTTCATCCTATGCAAATCAACTCCATGATTTTACAGATTCAAATAATTTAAAAGATTGCTTCCTACACTTTAATTTGAAAAATGAATCATGCATGAAGATAAGCATTCACTTTCATCAGTGTAGAGCTTTGGAGTCGAAGCATTTTTTGAATGGAAGAAAAAGCTAGGAATACACAGCTCTTCTCTGGTTCTTGTGAGATACAGTAAAATTGGGCATGACCCAAGACTCTTGGAATTAACCTTATTTTCCTCCTAAATAGTAGAGTTATCAGATATTTTCTACTGAGTAGTTTTGCTGCGCTGAGAATCTAGATAAACATGTAATTGGCAGGGTTTATCTATAATTATACTGGCTGCTGTGGGAACTGAGATTAGTTCCTCTCCAGCAACTTTAGTTTGTAAGGTATGAAACACTGTCAATCTCACTGTTTTATAAATGTAGAAGAAAGCGTGTGATGGCCTGCAGGTAGCCAAGAAACCTCTGAGCACCAGCCGGAGTAAATTTGTCTAATGAATATTCACACTCTTCTCACTACATATATGTAGACTTACACAGGAGATTGACCCCACTAATTGTTTCAGCTGCTGAGCCCACAGCTGTCCTCTACCAAACTTTGTCACTGCAAATGTCTGTATGTCTATATAGGCAGCTCCAGCTAGCACTTCAACTGTTGTGTTCCTGAGGTTTGCAGCCCGTCCAAGGAAGGGCAAGACGTTTGTCCCAAAGCTGTGGCACCCTTGCCGTAGACTTGTCCCTAAGCTGCTCTACCAACTTCTCATGAGCATGAGACAGCTTCATAGGACAGTACAGTTCAGTGCCTTGCACCACAGCAATGGGAAAATCTTTTCTCCACTTGGTCCTTTCAGTCTCTGCAGGACTGAGATGAAAATATCTCACAGTTGCTTTCTCCTGCACTGTGTCTTTACACATCATGTGTGCCTTTCAGTCTTCACAAGACACACAGATATTTGTATTCCTTTCTCCATCCAGTCAGAGAACTCAGACAAGATCTGTTCTTTTGCACCTCAGCCAGCTAAAGAGAAGCACTAAAATAGAGAGCTGCGCCTTAGAACCCAGTCATGAAATAAGCACTTATGTACACTGCATTTTTTATTTACCATCCTGCTAAGAGTAGAAAGTGTTTGAACTTTTAATCACGTTTTTAATCATTGTGGTGTCCGCTATCCAGTGAAACGTGATCAGGGTCACAGCATGAGAGCTAAGGTTGTTTACAGACCCATAACTACAAATGGGCTTAACTTCAGTCAGTGTTTTTGTTGTTTGCTTAGGGCACTGGTTTTTAGCCTTAAGTCATTGCTTAGATCATATTCAAATGAGAAAAGTGAGATCACACAGACTGTCATGTCATACAAGAATTTACATGTGTATTCTGGTATTTTTCATGGATGGGATTTGGGATGAACAGAACCAAAATTTCATATCTATATTTCTTAACTCCCCTAGCAGTATTTCACATTTAAAGATCTGGATGGAGTCAGATTAATAGTGAAAATTAATATAAAACATTCCTTGCATTTTTAGACAAGCAGGATGCCTATCAAGAAACAGACACCCTACAACATTTTTAAGGGAAGATGAATAGGCACATTCAAGTATTTAGAAAACAAAGAATATATAAAAGGAAAATAGAAAATGAAGAATTATCTCTTCAGCCACAAAACTGTGCCATCTCCCAGCTTTACAAGTTCCCAAGCTTCTCAGAAGGCAGGAGAAAATATATGGCTTTTAGCATGATCTCATCATCAACATCTTGCAACAGGCAAGTAGAAGGGTCTCATTTTTATTCCTGTGGCTCTCAATTTGGGTCCTTTTGTTGTTGAACCTCTGCAAATCTTGATGGCACGTTCTGGGCTTATGTTTCCTTCTGAGCCAAATATTTTCCCTTCAGAATATTTGATCAAAAGTGATACATTCACTCCACTAGGAAAAACAAGTTTCCCCTCATTTGGAAAACAAAAGTTGAAACAATTCCCAGTTTTTCAACAGTCGGAATTTTTAGCACATAAGCTGCCTAAGTGACTTCTTGGTGAGAAGCCTAAAAGAAAGAGGAAACTCCATGGGCACGGAGCCCAGAAACACAATGTTAGATCCCATTTTACATTAATTTGATTCTAGACTGAGTATTGCTTCACACTGCAATTATGGTAATATGTGAAAAAGAAAAAGAGGCCAAGCACATATTTAAGAGCCAGATCTCCTCCAATACACCGAATAAAACTGACATCTTGAAATCAATAGGGAAAATACTCCAAAACACAAATCAGAGTAACAAGCTGTTGCAGTTTCCCTGGGGTAGAGTAAAAGGTAGTACTACACATGTGAAGTGCTATCGGAGCTGGTATTTACTAGAAGTCTGAAAATGATTTTGCACCAGCTGGTGAAGGAGGAGTAATTCCCACCATTGGCATACCACCTCCTTTTAATTACCGGCATCAGAACTGATTGCTAGTTTAGTGTGCAACTGTATGTATTCCAATTCAGATCTCAAACTTGATTCTTGTCACTGAAGAATGTTTCTTGTCTGCTTTCTGGTTTTGGCTTGTAGGTGAAACAGTCTACATTATTGCCTATTCCTCCTGCATAGTTCTCATCCTAGGAATAGTCCTGTTGACTCTCCTAAAGATCAGGTAATTTGATAGGAGTATTAATCTTTGGTTCTAGGAAATTAGAAAAGCAGAAAATAAAAAGTTTTGATTTAGTTGAGAGTTGGCACTGTGATTGTCTTCAAAAACAGTCCAGCATGTCCCCGCGGCGGAAAGAACTGACATTGCGGTTGTCAGCGGGAAGACGTGAAACATGATGCGTATCTACAATGCCCTCCATTCATACAGACATCTCAGGCTTGAGGAGGTTTCATTTCCTGTCCCATGGCAGGGGAAGGTGAAATCTGAATTCAAAAATTCTGCAAGGCTACCTTCCTAGCCCTGTAGCAGGCAGAGGAAGTGCAGAAAGGAAATGAGAATATTCAGCATTATAACATATTTAGAAACAGAACTGTGAATGCTGCTATTGTAGTTAATATTCTTGCCAAATACCATTTTTGCTGATAGGATTCTGTAAAAATTCCCACACACAGTACGAAAAGCTGCCCATATGCCAGTGCTTGGTAAGAAAACAGAAATGTGCATTCACTTAATCAAATGAACATGGTCTTTTCTTAAATGATACATTTTCTTGGACCAAATTAAATGGCCAGATTTCAAGAATTACACTGTCAGATGATAGGTAACAGAACATGATGTAGCAGGAGCTATATATAGTGGGAGGGATATTGAGTCGAATTTCATTATTAAATTCAGAGGCAGATCAAAGAGGAATCGTGCAGAAAAATGCAAAAGGCAATTCAAGGATATATGGGCACAGAGGCCTTCTCTTTAGGTTTGCAGTTACAGGAATATCAGCATATAAATAAAACTCAGATTTAAAGAATACAGGGGGTGGAAGAAAGAACAGCACATTAATAACGGTGAAGGGAATTACTTTATACCACAGAGTTCATCATGAAAAGAGGGGAATTTTGCCACTGATTTCAATTAAGCCAAAGTTCAAACCAAAAGTGGTATAGTTTATAGTTAAATACATGCACATTCTTTGTTTTCAGAGCCTGCAGAACAAAACACGAGTCAAGAAGTCCCTCGCCAGATCATTCTTCTGAAACATTTATGGTCCATTATAAAAGTCACAGATGAACTACTTTGTTGCTTATGCTTTTTAAGGCTATTCTTGAAAGCCAGCCTGTTGTACATATGTGCTAATAAAACATATATTAGAAAACTTACTTACTATAAATTATGGAATTTTGTAGTTGCGCATTCAGAAGATTTTTCTATTTATTAACACATTAAAACTTTCACAAGCTTAAAAAAAAAAAAAGAACCATATTTTTGTGCAGATTCATAGATCTGTCCTGAGCTATACATTTGCTATATCCTCAAACTCACGTGACTGATATTAATGCTCTATCAGCACGAGCCTGGCCTTGCAGCATGCCTAGTGGGGCAAACTGCGAGAGCCACCCTACGTATGTGAACTCATCTGGCAGAAAGGAAAAAAATCCACTCGGAAACATTTCAGAGAGCAGTTAGAAAGCACATATGTGAGGGATTAGTACTCTATGTTCCCTCCATGCACCTAACAGGATATCTGTGAGGGCGGCTGCAGTTTGATTGTGGAGCACTCTGTGGGGTAGAGGGAGAGCAGGATTACAGCCCCTGTCAGTGTGAAGAGGAATTAAACTGGCTGCCTGAGTGGATGTTTTGACCAGTACGTTGTTGCTGAAACTTGTTATTCTTTCCCTTCTGAGATGTTTCAGAAAGGCATGAGAGAACTTCATCAAAACAACAATTGTAGAAAACATTCTGTGAATTCCCAGAGGCAAAAACCACTTGCTGGGGGATGAAGTGAAATGCCTATTTCTTGAGAGAGCAGATACAACCTCTCTCATCATCTCTGTTTCTAATTCATTGTCTCTAGGCCATACCCAAAGTGCCTAATTCTCCCTGTGCACTGTCCTGGGAGTCATGGTCCCTAACTCACCATTCTGGATCCCACCTTGTGGCAGTGAGTTCTGAATTTCTTCTTGTAGCTGAGTTGTTTCACTAGATTTAAGCTTCTGTTTATTAGCAATTGGCTGTCTTTGTTGTGTTTTCATAAAAATCAGGTTCTGGTCAGCACAAGGTAACAGACTGGCATTTCTTGTATTGCTATCACCACAAGCAGCGTATGTCTTATCTTTTGTTCATGGTAACATCCAGCAAATTTTCTAACTAGCTCATACTACGATGTTAGGAACTCCTCATATGTGTGCTTAGATACACAAACTCTCACACACAAAAGTATGTAAAATGCATTTGAAATTGGGATAAGCATGAGTTATTCTGAAAGACTGCAAGATATTGAGTGGATACGCATTACCTGTGGAATTTTACAGGCTCTTTTCGTTAGGACTAACTTTAATGATTAATGAAAAAGTACATTTCCTCCATTACAATATGTAAAATGTACATGTATCACAATTCTTTTGATTTATGTTTCATAGTGGCACTGTATTCTGTCAATTGTATCTAGGCATTAACTATTAAATAAAGGAATCTATGCTGTGATAATCTGTATTCAGTTATCATGATTAGACTTCAACTACTTCTTGAACAAAGAAGCAATGTGCAATAAATAGCATCGACTACACAAATACAGTTATAATTCAGTCAGCATTTTCTGAAGAACAGTATCCCCAGTTTTGCCACTTTTGTGCCAAACATGATTAGGAAGCATCCAACAATATCATATGCCCTGCAAAACAGTTTCATGACAGAATCACAGGGGCTGGAAGGGACCTCTGGAGATCATCTAGGCCAAACCCCTGCTAAAGCAGGTTCCCTACAGTAGGTTGCACAGGAAAGCATCTGGGCAGGTCTTGAAGAAGTCATATCTTTTCTAACAGTCTGAATTGAGACACCTGTACTAAATGCCAGCTGAGGAAAATTAAGTCCACATTTATATCTCTTTGATGACTCAGGATTCCCAGGTCATTTTGGGTAAGGACATGATTTGCCTTTCTTCCACTGAAGCTGGGACATTGCACAGTAAAGAAATGAAGAACAACTGGGTTAAAGAGAGAAAGCATAAATTTTAGTCTTATTCTCATTTGAAACAGGGAATATTGGATCCCAGTTTTTGCTTTCAATATTGTTTATGCAGTTTATCTAAAGATTGTTTCAAATTAAACGTAAAGAGTCTTTTAGACATACGCAAGATTTGGTTCCTTGTGCAGTGCTGAAGTGCAGTGCATTTCTCGTGTCTTGCCATAGTGAGTCTTGAATTCTTCAAAAGGAAGATTTTCTTCAGCCACCCCACTTGCTTGTGTGGTGAATTTACATTGTAGAGGGACAGCCCTCTCAAGCTGATGTGGGAATAAAAACCTACTAACACGGATGATGGATGCAAGCAGGACCATCGCCATCCCCAGCGTGGTGGCTTAGAAGAGTGAAGACCATTCTGTTCTTTCAAAAAATTACCATGGGTATCTTTCTTTGTTGGATTCAAGCTGACAAAGACAAATGTCTTCAGCTCAGGTTGAGGCCACTCAGTGCCATGGGTTAGGATGTTTACTGCAAATTTTTCCGAGAAAATTCCCCAGCCGACATGCTGACATTTCAGACCACATGCTGAAGCTGTTCCATTTCCCATGAGCTGTGCAGAGGGTCTCTGACACCATTTACAGGGCACAGATTTCTACTCTGCAGGGGAACATCTGAAACTGGATGAAGCCTTATTGAAGTTTTCAACTCCTACCTCTGTTACTGCCTGTAGCTTTTAATGTTTAGTTAATGGAGGGAAAAAATGTTTTCCTAGCTATTTAGAAGAGATTTGTCAGCTATAAAAGCACATGGGGACAACTGATAAAAAGGTAATTCCAAGAAAATGTACTTCAAATAGATTATGAGGTAACAAAGTCAACACAGGCGAACATGTCAGAGGGACAGCTTATATTTGCTAATGCTGTATGTGTGAGTTGCTTAATCAGAGCTGCTGAATCTGCCGTAATAGATGAGTGTATCAGTTTTAGTAAACACCGAGACAGATTTTGTTTCATCTTTAACATCACACATTGCAAAGTCACAAATGAATATAACAGGAGGGTACTTGTTGATTTCTTAAACATATCACCTTTTTTACATCAGCTCCAAGGGACTAAGTTGACTTTGGCTTTATTCCTTCTGCCTGAGGTAACACTGTAGCACTGAAGACCAACACAATGTTAGAGAAGAACCTTAGAGAAAAATACTGTTCAAAAAGGTATCTTAACAGAAAAAGATTTATCAGTAAGAACTGAAAGGAAGCCTGTCTTTCCTTCAGTTCTCCAGACTGATTTTTACATTTATTCACTTCTGCATACATTTTGAATCTAGAAACTAACAGTTATACTGAAAACTTTACATGAACAGGACAATCTTTTATTTTTAAAAAAGAACTTATGGCAGTCTGAGAAATCATATAAAAATCAGTGTCACAGAATCCCAATTTTCAGACATTTAGCATTGTATCTAAGCAATATTTCTACCACTTAAAAGTAACTCTGTGAAAAAATAGGCATATCTTATACATTCACACTAAATCCTTGGATGAACATTATTTTATTTCAACAGCACTAATCCTAAACATGGGAATTTTACCTCACAGATTTGCAGTCTTCATTCTGTGACTCCTTATTACAATAATAAAAGTTTTATGAACTCAAATGATGCTATTAAGAAAGGAAAATTAGCCAAAGCTTCTCTGGACTTATTCACAAGACCAGAACATTCACTTCTTCATCCCATAAACTCTGGTTACACATGAAAATAAAACATTAAAGTGCTGGTCCAGAGCCAAGTTGCCCAAATACATAAAAGCTGCAACTACAAAGCAAACTGTTGCTGGAAGACATTAGCACTACCCATGTAAGGGATCCATGACATTGCTGTCCAGTGAAGAACAATTATGCCCATTACTAGTGGAACTGATCAACTTCTCCAAAAACATGTACAAGCCATGCCTTTAGAATAGAGTATCTTGACCTTCAAAGTGCCAGTATTTGACTTTCTAGCTATTGCCAACAACATGGAAAGAAGAAAAACTATTGTGGAAGTATTAAAGAAAGTTCAGCGACGCAACGTAGGTCATCTGTCAAACCTTCACAGGCTCAGAGCAGGCCACAGACCTAAGACTGCCCTGGATATTCCAGTTACATACTCCATGGCCCTAGAACAAGTAAAATGATCTCCACGTTATTCCAGGAGATCTTAGCAGTGATTTCAATACAGTGGACTACCAAAGAAGACAGTTTACAAAGAACAGAAATAAATATCTAATTTGGCTCTGGTGAGACTCACAGAGAGCAATTGATATGTACTCCTTCTCTCCTCTGCAGGATGCAAGAGTTTACGCTCTCCCCTTTTCAGCATTTATATAGGAACATCAGCAAAACAGACGGAGAGGCAGCATGTCCCCACATTCTAACCATGTGATCATGATATTCAGCACTCTGTTGCTTTTTCTTTATAGCTTTCAACAAACATATAATATTTATAATGACATAGTAATAGGGCCACAAATAGGGAATAGGGCCACACAACAGGGAAACAAAACACCTGCACTGAAGCATTCCACAGGCAGAGAGTTACTTCAGGATGAAGTGAACTCAATGGGGGACCCTGATGGGGACTAGAGGAGCAGCCACCACTGGTGGTCAAGGACTCCGAATCGAAGCATAAAGATTTAGCAGGCCACAAGCATTGGAAAGCAGTAGCACCATCACACTGCATGCTGCTTTTGTCATATTTCTGAAGGGATGCAGTCTCAGCTGCTTTACTGTGTGCTGAACTCAGTGTTATCTGTTTGGGTTATGCATGTTCATGGCATAACCACCAGATTAGCCCTGGATCTTAAGGGTGATACCTGTCTATTTTTTGAAGCCAAAGAGTAGGCATTAAAATGCTCTGCACAGTCAAAGTGATGCCAGCCCAGGAAAGCACAGCAGCAGAACATTTTGTGCCCAACAAACTTTAGCAGCATAAACATGAGATGTCTAATGATTCTCAGTCACACTATAAGCCAAGAGGGATTTTGTGGGGATTGCTCACCTGGACCCAGGCTTAGATTCATCCCAGGTGGCATTTTTGGCACATAAGCATTCATTATTTTTTAATCTGGCTTACGTTTCTTTCTCCTTTAAAACGATCCTGACAATCTTTATGTCTGTGACCTCCACCCTCGATTACTATAACTCACTATGTGGTTGAAGATGAACGTGTGGGTAAAGTACAGGCTCCAGATGTGACTGCTCATCTTTTCCAATGCTCACATCATTAAAGAGCAAAAGACCTGCATTTAAGATTCTTCATAAGCTCCCAGCTAGTTTCTAAAGCAAAACCCATAAAGAACTGAGGCATTTTAGGTTTTTCATCCCCACAGTGTAATAGGTACCCTGTTTCAGTGCACAGGGAGAGTTCAGAGCCTTAGAACTCCGAACCAGGCAGCCTGGATGCTGAAAAGCCTACGATGCACACTAAGACATATCTGCAAACCTCCAGAGTTTGAAGGTCTCTTAGAACCAAAGTCAGGAATCCTTCAGGGTAGGTATGACATAGACGTCTAGAACTTTCAGAGAACTGAGCAGAGATAGGTTTTCTAATCTATACTCTACATTCTACACAGAAGTTACAGTAGTAGTGTAACCAACCACTTTTATCTAAGAAATTTGTAGTTGGTTAGTTACTAAAAAAGTGCACAATTCACTTCCCAAACTGGCCTATAGTTAATGATCTCATCATCTTGAAAGAAAAAAACAACGCTTTTTCTGCTTTTTTTTTCTCATCATTTTTCTGGTCTCAGGAATCTTGAATTCCTTCCTAGACAGTGACAAAACTTTATCCAGATTGATTAGAAAGTACATTCTTCTTCAGTTCTGTATGTATCCCAATGGTTAGATTCACAGGTAAGGGCATCCCCAAACAAAGTGTACTTGAATCTCCTCAGTCTGAGCAGCAAGCTCATCTCTCATCAGTGGTTTAGTCTGAAGTTCAGGCCAATTTTTAAAAGCAGCGTGCAGAACAACTATTGTTTTTTCCGAAGAGTGACTTACACTCTTTGAGAAGCTCAGTCTTGCTCACAGGATCTTGGATGGAAGAACACTTATCAGTCTCTGCATTAGAACTGGACACTTTAGCTTAAAATGACCTAATTCTGTGTATACATAGAAACAAACTGAAAGGGTAAATTTTGTTGTTAAAAACATTGTTAAGTATTAATTATCACATCATCTTCAGAGGTAAATGGCAACTGAATTAGGGTACCTCTAGGATGTCCATGATAGCACCTCATTTAGGCTTACTCTCTAATTCTTGCCTAAGTATTACCACAGATTCCTCACTTCTTTATTGGATCTAATCATTACAGAATTTTTAAGACTGTGAATAGTTCAAGAAGCAGTTTTATTAAAGTTCATGTTTTGGTAGATGAGCCATAATGGTTACTAGATCACAAAGACCCCACTGAAACACAGGAAAATAAGGACAGAGCATTTGTTGTGGTGATTCAACTATGCATCAAGAGCAGATCAAGCAAATCAGGGACTCCATGTATTTAAGGGTTCTTGCGAGTCTTTCTACTCGATGCCATAAGAAAGGGTGCAATTTAGTATTTTGGATTGATAGGCAAGATAAATTCTGCCTCACCTACACAGATTTCTTTGCTTATTCTTTGATTCTTACCGTGAGAAGAGTGAAACAACACAGCTTATATTGGTTTTGACTATCACTACAGCATAAATAAGATAAAAGGATTATATTAAATTGCTCTCTTTGAGTTACATGGCATACCAAGTTTGATTTTGTTAAGCTGTGCCAATTCTGAAATCCACTAGTGGCTAAAATATATCAAAAAAGGTTCACTTGAGAATTTCAAAGGCAAGCTAAGATTCAGCCTTAACTTGGCAGATTTGAGCTCCACACAAAAATGATTCAGCCTTTTCCTTCTTTATATACTATCTTTCACTTTCTTTCATCTTACCTTTTTCCAAGCTTCCATTTTTTGAAGGAAAACAGAGAATATGGAAAAAGATCACAGTCCAGAGTTTTGGACTATCATGTTATCAGATTATTTTTCATAAAAAAAAATACATCTATCAAAGTTAAGCACACAGAGAATTCTGGAAATAACCTACACAAAATCAATAACAGTACTGATGTTTCAGATTGAAAAATGACAATATTTTCATGGAGCATTTGAACAGTTTATAGATATGATAAGGCTTTTCTTTGCCTATGTCAGTTATGGATCTAAAAATGACAGCTCAGTTCACCAGCATCTTGCTCAACTAAGACATCTAAAAGTAAAGTATGACCATCACAGGAACACAGAGAAATATTATAGATGCTTCTCTCTGTGTAAGCTAGTCCAACTGAGTAATACTATCCTCAAAAATTAATGGAAAACGTCAACTCATAGACTACAAAAGTCAAATTGTCCAATGAGACCTTGCACAAAATTTTTGCCCCTTCTATATCACTACTCCCCTGAATGATGGTTGAAAACCTTGCCAATTTTTAATTGCTTCATATAGGTTTCATACAGTTGACGAAAAAAAGCAACTACAACAAATTTAACACACGTAATAAATAAGAAAATTTGCATTAGATTTGGAGGATCTGGAAGGCTGCCATTAACCATAAACTCTTGGAACAAGATAAAGTCATCCGTATACTTAACAGATGTTAAACAAAACAAAATAACAAAAGTGCTATTGCTAAAAATTTCTTATGGTGAATTCAGATTTGGCTCTGTGCTCATAACAGAACTGAGTTGACAAATGAAAAATATAGATTCAGATAAATAAAACACCAAACAGAATGGCCACACACAATGTGGGATCTCATAAAGTACTGCAAATATTTGTACTGTTCTAAAAGTCATCCTGACTAAAAATTAACTATGTATTCACTGTTTCCAATCAGTTTAACCAAAAAAAAAAACCCCAAAACCAAAATTCAACTTGAAGGATGGTAAAAAGGCCTGCTGTTTATACATTTTTCTCACCCCTATAAGTACCAAGCACAGTGTTCTTCATGACAGTCATCTATTTCATACTTATAAATATGACATTTTTCAACAAGACACTACAGTATGGAAATTCTTTCCATAACAAAAAGTTATATCTGGGTTCTATTTTAGTTCTTTGCTGAAATGATTTTCTCATCTTTGTTTTCTTCATATATATGTCCTTGGTCCAGGTAGACCACAATTGTAATTAATCTGCAAATAAAATCCATTTACTTGATAGATCCAGTACTGAAGGAAGCTTGTGCAACCTTTGAGTTTGTTTTCTTGTTCAAAGCCGTACAGATGAAGTTTCCAGCTTCCATCACTGTATAAAGATTTACTCCCTAAAAAATAGAGGTAAAAATCATTAATAATAATAAATGTACACACTGAAAATGCTTAAATGTCATGTTATTTTGCTCCAGGGTCTAATTTTTGGAAAGAGCCTGACTCATATCATAAGTCTCTAATGGAGCTCAGTAAAGTTGTGGTGACTTGCACAGCAATCACAGCTTCCAGTTGGTGGGAAGTTCTACCACTTTGAGGGTGATTTCTTACTCTAACGGTAGTGAATCAAATACTATAGTAACAAATTTTGAACTCTAAAGAATCTGGAATAAAGAACTGGAATAATAAGTAGAAGTTGGAAGGAAAATACAGTGTCTAAATATGTGCTGCACCTACTTATCATCAAGCGCTAAAAAACCTGATGCTCATAAGTATTCCATCTGCATTTCAGGAAAATGGAGGAAATGTACTGGCAACTAACATCAGTGAGAAACAGGATTCTGCATTCTCTTGAACAAATACAACCTTCCTCTTGAAAAAGTTCCCCTCAATGCAAAATAATAGTTTACACTGCTAACACAACTGAGCAAAAACTTGCAGCTGCTTGATCTGTCCTAGCTAAAAAATGTTCCTTGAGCAATCGACTGTTTTTCTAACTAACATAAGATATACATCAGTACCGCTTGATTACTAAAATAGAATCAGATTGCTGATCAACAAGAACAAAATACTGCATTATTAGTCTCTTGAGTGACTCACGTACACTTGAAGTTTTAGAGTTAGATCATATACGCAATTCAAGCTCTTGCTCCAAAGACTGGGTATTACAAACCAGTAAAGCCAGTAGAAGGGATGCAAAACAGGATTTACAATACACTGAACAGCTACACAGAACTGGGAGTAGTGTGTCAGTCAGCACTAAAGAGTGCAAGCTTTATTACACCACAAAGACATTTTCGTAACACTGCACTGAAGTTCATACCAAGACCTCATTTAGTTGCTCAAAAATTTTAAAAGACCTAGCACTTATTTCCATGTTCTACAGTAAACTTAGTCTTTTACATTCTTGGAGTAGGCTAAAAATGTTAGAGAGTATAGAAAATACTTCACAAAAATGTAATCAAAAACATTTTTAATTTGAAAAAAAAATGCCAGTTTCCAGTGAGTTGCACTAATTAGCACCATCTAAAGCTTATTGTTAATTTTTAAAGAGTTACAACAAGGGTAATTTCAGCTCATTCTGTTCATACTTAATTGGACATTACTCAGCTTCAGGCTGAAGGGTACTATTGTACATAACATAATCTAAAAACTCTTAGAGCATCTGTGCTTTTTACTAGGAAGAAGAAAGTTACATTCTGCCATAGACATACTTGGTAGTTAGGTTATGTAAGATTCCAAAATAGGAAAACAAAACTACATAAAATTCACATTTTCAGCACTGTAACACTGTATAATGTGATACGTGTTGATAAGGACCACATTTGCATTTCACATTCATTAAATGGAATACAAGGATCTCTGCCTTTTAAATCGCCTTTCTTATGTGGCATGAACTCAAGTGGGTTACAATGAAGGCACGAATCCCAGCATCAAAGCATGGCTCACAGATGGGTGTTGGAAAAGAACAGTGATAGATGTTTTTAAGGCTGTTGAGTCAAAATGATGTCTTCGGATAGATGCTCAGGCTTGTGCTCAGGTGTATTTGGTAACTATTTCATATACTCAGAATTATTCCTTGCTAGCATGAAACACAGAAACAAGTTTCTCCAATAGTATCTATGAACATGAATGAGTTACTTACATCAGAAAAAACATCTGCCAGAAAGCACAGTTCTTCAGCAGTCACTGAGCTCAATTAATTGGTTCTCATTCAGCACTCATAAATACCAAGTCTATTATCTATATGAACTTTGGTTTCATTGTCAGGATGTGAGGCTAACAGTATTTAGTTGCTTCTCAGAAAGGCTTATTGTTTGCCAAGCAAACTTTAAAGGCATTATAAGCACAAGTACTATTACTATAACTACATAGGAACCATATAGAAATTGTCTTTATAAAATATACAGAATCATTACAAAGTTTAGAATCATAGAATCATAGCATATCCCAAGTTGGAAGGGACCCATAAGGATCACTGAGTCCAGCTCCTGGCTCCACAAAAGGAACACTCAAAAATCAGGCCATGTGTCTGAGAATGTTGTTCAAAAGCTTCCTGAACTCCGTCAAGCTTGGTGCCATGACCACTGCCCTGGGGAGGCTGTTCCAGTGCGTGATCACCCTGGTGAAGAACCTTTTTCTGACATCCAATCTGAACCTCCCCTGACACAGCTCCATGCTGTTCCCTCGAGTTCTATCGTTGGTCACCAGAGAGAGTAGGTCAGCACCTGCCCCTCCACTCCCCTTCATGAGGAAGTTCAATGAGCACGAATGATCTATGAGACTATTTTCTGACCATTTACTATGGTACAACTGATCCATTTGTTTGTAGATAGGCTATGCTATGAATTTCATACTTATCCTGCTAGAGATTCATTTTGTGTATCGCTTCTTGGTTATGCACCGTAAATAACAGTATATAGCAAATATTAATTATTATTCTGATTTATCTAGTCAATCTGAACACAGTACCATGCACTTAAATACCATCCATCCTTTGGCTGACACTTTACATGACTTTAGTCAACAAAATTAGAGCTTTAGTGCATCACTGAAAGGAATAAGAGAAGGAGCTCTTTGCAAATGGACAGCATTAGTAATTATAATTTCATTTTTATGCCATTATACAAAAAGGGGCATATTAATAGATATTTTCAATGATTATTTTACAGAAATGACCATGGTACCAAAACCAACCAAGACTGCAAAGACCAAAGCTCATATATTAAGATAAGAATTTTAAGACTCTGTCTACATCCACAGATTTGTCTCTCATCCAATAAACCACTCTCTAATGGGCCAGAAAAGAGTCAAGAAGCAAAGCCTTGTGTTTTGCTATTTCATAATTTAAAATGAAAAAAAGAGGAGCACTAAATGTTTGAGGGTGAGATATTTATCTTCATGGGATTTGGCATTAGCCTTTAGGACAAGCGAGATTCCAAATCATTCATAGACTAGTAAATCTTATCAACCAGACTGGAACAAGGTACATTTTTTTTTATTAGAGTATTTTTCAATTGATTCCTTTTGCTGGGAGTCAGTCAGAAAAGTCAATGGGTATTTTTCCTAGAGAAAGAGTATACTGAAAGACTAAGTCTAAACAGTACACAGCAATGTAAACTAAAACGCATGATTTCTCCTCCTCATTCTAAAGAGTTAAGTTTTTTTAAAAGAATATGCATCTTCTTCATGAAAAAAGTCACCCCAAATCACCTATGAACAATTCAAAGCTGAGTCCATTTGTACAACGGACAGTTGAGATTAAACCTTTCTAGAACAGGTATCTGACATCTAACCAGAACTCCCTAAGATGCACGTGAAAGCAGATGATCATTACAGTGAACTCCATAAGGTGCTGAATATGATTTAACAGTGCTCAGGGGATGTTCAGTTCAGAAAGAAGTTCCATGATCCTATTACATCAAGCAACTCTGTTAGAAAGCATGCCACACTGAACTCCAATAGACAAACAATTCCTCATAAGTTAGATCTTTGTATGTCAGACATCAGACTTCAAACCCTTCTTGCAGTAGTTTAAATGCAAACTACAGATATTACAGTTTTGTCAGCTCCTACTACGTTCTCGTTTGAACTTGACCCTCAAAATCTATGTCTAAGTTGAAGGTAAAATCACTGCATAGCTTAAGTTAGTAAAAATTCATTATGCCATATTTCTAGAATGATAACCAACAGGAAAATTGAAGAGCACATCCTTTGAAGAAGGTTCCTGGTTCCCAGGAGTACAGAGTAATTAACATGCCAAACAAACAGGGGATACTAAATGTGCTCTTGGTGATGATTATTCAAGTGCAGCTCAGTGCAAACAAACTGCCTTGACCTCACCTCCAAGGAAAGGGTGGAACTAAATATGACAATGATGCCTGCAGAAGTCGGCCAATATTGTTCTACCAATAACAGATTTTGTACCATTTTGAAGTATATTGCTTGGATATCTGACATAACAATGTCCTATGCTTGGGCTCCAAATACCAACATTCTTTAGCTACTTTGAAGGCAGAAGAAATAAATACAAACCTCTCTTAAAAGTGCTGAAGTCCACTGAAGAGCTAATTGGCCTTTGGAGACAATGTTTACAGCAGCAATTTTATTTAGGTTACTGAAGCAATGGAATGACTCTAAGCATTTGCTACTGTGCTCCTCACATCTCCAGGTAGGGAAACAGGTTATTCAAATTCCTGTTAAATACAGTTCTGCTCTATATTGCTCATGAACATCATTCATGTTGTGATAAGCTAGGTTAAAACACTGACTTGGCAAAAACTACCGTTTGCTCCCAATATTTTACTGCATAGCGTAGTTGTCCAGTATGCATCTTGTGTCTTCTACAAAAATATTTTTGCCTTAAAGTCTTAAATACAAAGTAAAGATAACTTACTGTATTGATCCCCAGACCATTAAGCATGTATATCACATCCTCTGTGGCCACATTTCCAGTAGCACCTTTTGCATAGGGACAACCACCCAAACCTGCAACAGATGAATCCACTACGGCAACTCCCATCTGGAAAATAACACAAAAACGCATCACCATCAACAAGTTTTGTTTATAATTATTTATAAACAACAGACTATACATATTATTTACCATAGATAAAATAAACATCTCCACAAATGGAGGCATTCCTCAGAGGAAATTTCTTATAACAGCCTTAGTCTTGACATCTCTCCAAATACAGGATGTGGAACAGAGAACTAACGTGTGATTTAGGCTGATAAACTGTTTGCTGTTTTAGAGCCAAACACAGTTCTGTGGTATCTTTCTCCCTATATCTCTGCATTATTTTTAAGGAGCTTGTATTTATTCTGTAAAGGCTTATCAATAAGTAAAGATAATCAATCAATTTATTCAAATGTACAATTTTAACCATATGTACAAATCTCCACAAGTTGGAAGTTTTAATATTAGCATCTGATTTATGTGCCATCCAATGATTTTGGTACATAAATACTCTAAAATGCATTTTGCCCTTTCACAAGGAATGTGAATAATAGCATTTTCTTTCCTCTAACTTTCTTCTGGTTTCTCTTCACTAGAGGCAATGAAACCACCATGTTAAAACTCTGTGAATATTTTTTTTAGTTTTTGGTTTAGATGAACACTGCAAGGTATTTTCACCAAGCTGAATGCTTCAATGTAAGGAAGAATTACATATGGGGACATCTGTTAAAGAGTTTGAGTTCAAAACAACTGGAAATAAAAAGCATAAAGAGCAGTATCCTGGTGACTCTGACCCTTTGTTTATAATCTTCACAAATCTAGAAGAAAACACAGTCCCAAGCCCATTAAATTTCACAACCCAGCACAGCATTCCAAAATCTGGTTGTTAAGTTGCTTGGAATTACTCATTAGTTTGGGTATCATGGAAGTTCTCCACATGTATGGATTTTGATCTTTACTTTGGGTATTTTTTAAGGAAATACTTGAAGCGCAGTGTTAAACTTTCTAATTTAAATTAAGACTTAAAAAACAGTGAATCGTCTTTAATTCATAATTCTCTGATTCAGGCAAGAGTTTGGGATAGGGTTATTTTAGGATGTTTTCTCCTTCCTACTGGTTTCTTTCTGTCTCCTGATCCTCTCTCAGGATAGTCACAATAAAAAACACTAAAAACAATTACTGTCTTTACCCAACAGATAATATTACATTTCCTATGGGATAAAGCCTATGGGAAACTGGTCAGGCAGGGAAAGGAATTTGAGGCTGTGATTGCCAGTGCTTTGTTCAATTTCTTCTTTCTGTGACCAGATTTTAAAATAAACCTGAAATGAGGAAGCATTTTTTTCTGTTATATTAGGCATGTGATCCTAGCCACTGGGTCTGCCTTGCCAGAGAAAGCTCTTTAGCTTTCCCCTTGTAGATTAGGTGCCTTTGGAAGCATTCAAACTCTAGAGATAATCAAGAGGTAGGCAAAGGTATCAGGCAGAGAGGTCATCAGGTCTTCAGAGACCCCAGCATCTCTCTACCTTAAGCATACTAGAATGTTCCCCTCCATACACCAAAAGTTTAGACAGACTGAATCAGGGTGCACCCACAACTCAAACTGAGGACAGGAATTCTTGAGCGCAGACAAGTTTTCACCCCAACCTTGATGTTGAGTCCTGAGAGACTGAGAGGTTAAATCATTCCTGTTGCTTACACGTGCAAGTCATTAAGACCAGCTTAGGAGTCTGACTGCAGTACAAGCTGACTTCTGTTGCTCGCATTCTTACAAGGACTTAACCATCCCCATAGGCTAAACTGGGAGCCTGAGCTTCACCTTCACAGCTACACATATATAGCTGGCAAGGCAGGCTAAAGATGGTGTTCTGGATGGTGCAATTGCGAAGTCCCCTTTCCGAATATACCCATCAGCTTCACCTTACATGCGGCAGGTTTAAGTTCTGACATAAACTTCCCTAAGGTTTTGTTGTACTTGCTTCTAAGTTTTAACAGTGCTTTACATTGTTCTGTCACTGGCCTTTCTGGCTCTTTGAAGTACTAGCAGTTATGGAGGGTAAAAATATAAGAGGAATCCAATGAAGTGCTGTGCTATGTCCCATTCTAAAACGGGAAACATTATCTTGAGCTAGGTAGTTGCTAAATGCCTGTAATAAAGATCTCAAATGAGACAAGGTGCATAACCATGACAGGCAAGGCAGTACTGTTTCATATTGCTCACACAATGAGACTTTCTGAGAAGGGATATTGTACTTAAAAGTACACTAATCTGTGAATTATGGAGTGAATCACCAAAGAACACGTTTCACATTTCAGTCACTTGTCACACACTTTGTTTGTGTAACCCACCGGTCAAAAAAATGTGTTATACAACACATCTGTGTCCAATACACAGAGGGTATGCATTTATGAAAGCTTTCAACTGGAAATTCTGTTTCTTTCACACTAGCTGCTAAGATTCATACGTTTACTCTGGAAATCAATGCTTCAAGCTCCAAAGTGGCAGCTGTCAGGCTTACAAGCATCCCTGCAGAAACACACCTAAGGCCTCTGACTGGAAAGCTTTAGGGCATGGTGAAGGTCTAGGGAAGAGAAAAGGGAGACTACCACATAGATGTGCTGTTTTGATACAAGCATGCATCCTCCAACCATACTTGCTCTCTCAGTCTGATTTTGAGATCTCCATCAGAAATAACAATTTCCATCATAAATGACTGTTTCAGGAACAAAAAGGTAAAAGAACATGTCCTTCACGGAGTTTCCCCAGCTGTCAGGTTAAGTCTTAACTGCTAGAGAATTCTTCTTGATGCACTTATTTTTGTTAACTTTTACAAGGGGATAGAAGTTATAGGTAAAGTATGCGCTGAGGGACATCACAGCTGTTAAAGGAAGATCATCAAACTCAGGAATAGCTTTAGTATCATATAAGCAGTCATCTTCTAATTCCAGTGAATTATCTCATGAAACACCGAGCAAAAATTGAAAAAATATCAACTAAATTGGTTTTGGTGACAAAGTACCATCTGAATACAGATATGCTTGTACAGATAGGTGCAATGCCACTGTAACGTTGCATTTGCAGTGCGAGGTCCATATCACTGGAGTATATATTTCTTACTATTCTTTGTTGGAAGGGTTTGTGAACATAGGGAGGGGTACAGGATGTCACAGCAACATAAAGGTAACATGAAATACACATCTTTGTGGAAGTAGATCCTAGGATTCTCAGGCAGCCTCACTGGGTCAATTCAAACTACTTAAACTGTAAATTGGAGCGAGCTCCGTTTTGCCTAAAGTAGGCATGAGCTTTCTGCTGGCTAAGCAATGGTAGCAACAACCTCCAGATGACAGATGATTACTGGGGGACAATCTCATTTAGATGGCCAACTATTTTGGCTAAATAGAAAAAGGAGGAAGTATAGTCACAGTTTTACATAGTTATCAGCCCCAAAATAGCAGCTTTCATGCAAGTTTGGGACACTTTGAGAAGTAGCATATAAATATGTCTCTGTAACTGTATCTGCATTAGGATGGATTTACCATTTAAACATACAGCAAGCTGAAGACAAGGTCTTGACATGGTGCATATAATACAGCAGTTTGGACTAACACTCAGATCTGATAACTTCAAGTCATTTCTCTTAATATGCAGTGAGTGGGTCTCAGCATTTAGAATTCTGTTCTTTAAAGTTCTCTTTACAGCATTTCTGATTGCCTACTGCACCATACTGCTATTTCAGCATCAAGCTCAGCAGCATCCATCTGCTTTTGCATGTGGTACTTCTTTCAGCGATAGGCATCTACAACGTGTTTTCTGATCCATGTGCGGAATCACTGCAGTTCATCTCCAGTATGGCCCCATTCAGAAAGTACTTAAATAACACATACTCCAAGATCCATTCTAACAGCGCTAAAAACAGATGTTGGAAAACATCCTTCAGCAGCACTACTAACTAATTTGGAGGTTAATATTACAGCACAGCCTGTCCAAGCTCAGAGTCCGAAATAGCACCTAATAAATAACTTCTCTGTAAGTCTGAGCAGCTATGAAGCTGTTTTGCTTTTGCAGCCCTTAAAAGCAGAAGGGGCTCTAAAAGGAAAGCTAAAAATTGACATGAAGGGTAAAATAAGGCCTCATCCTTCATCAAGTGTACAATATTTATCAGGGTTTTAAAGGAGATAATGAGTTTCAAGCCTTTCACCAATCTGAGCTCGCAAAACATTGACTGTCAATATGAGATCTTTAAAAAGCACACAGTCTCATTGTCACTTCCCAACAGGCACTGAACTGTGCTGAGATTCATGAGACATTGCCCTGCAGCTATTTTGTAGAATGCATCCAAGAGGAGCACTCACTGAGCTGTTTACATAGGGATGTATGTGGGTGAACAATGGCTTGGCTTCCAGGACTACTTAAATGTTCCAGTCTTTCTAAACACTTGTAGAGTTTTGATAATCACTAAAGTCCTGATAGTGGTTCCTGAAGACCTTCTAAACTCCAGCTTTGGCTAGTATCATCTTTCTCTCTAGAGAAAGCAGAAGGCTCTTTGCTTCTGTCCCATGTTAACTTCCTAATTCCCCTCAGAGAGAGCAGGGAATTCCATTCCTCACCTTTGTCAAATAGCCAGTTTTAACAGGAAACCAATATTGCCAGTGAATAATAAATGCTTCATGTTTCTCAGTTTGCTTTACTGACTCGCCATAAATTCTTGTTGTGACAGTCAGCCTTCTTCATTACCCATCTTTAAACCTGGCTTCACTTGACAGAAATGTGTATTTGTCCCTTTCTTAAAAATGGCAAGATCAGCATCAGTAACTTGAGGGATGCATAGGCTGTATTTCAGAAGCTATAAGCCAGGTCTGTCATAAATTATGGTATTTTTTGAACTATGAGATCTTGAAACCATAATATATGCTGGATTTTTCTTTTAATATTTTTTTTATCAATTGCATTTATCATGTACCTACGTAATTTAGCTATTCCAAAAACTCTTTGTAAGGTGTCTCTGTCCAAAGAGACTTTTCTATGAGTTATATTCTCAAATTGACTAAAATCGAGGTTTGCCATCCCCCTCTACTTCAGTAAGACCAGGTATGCAAATAAATATTGTTTTAGTATATGAACAATTAGAAGCATGTATTTCTACATATAAAGCAATAAAAGGTGATGACATCTCTCTCTGTGGAAAGCTTACTTCATTTCCCTTCTGCTTCTCTTCTATTCCTCTCTTGCTAAAAATTAATGCATCACAAAAGAAAACACTTTTCAGAATAAACTCAATCACTACTGACCACAGGGTGTCACTGTTACATTAAAATCTATTTCACATTTCATTTATTTAGAAAATTAGTATGCTCAGCCAAAAAAAAAAAATCATTTTCTCCTGAAACATACTGAGATGCAAGCAATTTGTGGGCAGACGTGCTGCATAAAATAGGTTAAAACAGCATTCCTTTAACGTATTGCACACATCTTTTCATATTGCTACTGACACATTTATTATAAGCAAAGCTGGCAATGACATCTAGAGTTAAAGTTCCCTAACACTCTCCATCATAAGGCCCCACTTTCAGTTGTTTATTACTTTGTCAGCCTTTAACTGCTGGATATTATATTTTCCATGCCTTGTCTCTGCCTCAGGCTGTATTGTTTTAGAAAGTTTTAGTGAAAAATGGAGTTGGCTGCTTCCGAGAACAAGTTTTGGGGAAGAAAAATGCTTTGTTATGCTAATATTCAATAATTCTAACATGAGCTTCTTGGAGACATTCTTGTAGCTTTACGCTCTCAAATCTGGAACAGGAGTAACACTGACTTTAAGCACTCACACAGTCTGGGCCGAGGGAAGCTTCACCTGTCAGGAACCTGGTCAGCCTGGTATCTAAAACGCCTGAGAGCCAAGGCACACAAGCTGACCATGTTCACTCTCAATGAAGAACTAGGGAGCAATTTCTCCCTGAAACTACAAAAAGCCACATCTCTGCCCTACACTGCATCACCTCTATGGGAAACCCCTCACCAACTGGCTTCAGCGTGCTGTGGATCCAGTTCTTCAGTGAGGTCTCCTGGATGTTTTGGAGGAATCAGTGTCACTAACCATAAGAGAGAATGGCTTTTGTCAGGAATTTTCAGATTTTGAAATGCTTACAAAGTCCTACTCAAAATCTTAAGCCATACAAAAATTAAGATTGGGAAACAGAAATTCAGAAACCACTATTATGACTGATATCACTAGTACTGCTTCTGCAGGCACAGTTTGCTCTCTTTAGAGTATATGAACTCCCCTTTATTTACAGGACATTATGGTTTGCTTATTTAGGGCTGTACATTAGAGTTGCTCCCCTACTAAGGATCACTGACCCTGTGGGGCATGAAGGAGACACATTTCCAGACCCATGAAGATGTGATCACAAGGACACTGAATGGCTTTCCATTTTCCCTTCCTTCCATTTCTCCCTTCCTCCTCCCTTCCCAAGCAACCACGGCATTGCCAGAGTTTCCAACTTGGTTGCTGCTGATTTGAAGCAGAAATTCCTGCTCACAGGTAAAGCCCTGGTTGTTTCACTGTTTGTCTGTTTGTTACATCTTGTGAATTAATCTGATTTAAAAATTTAGGATAACCAGGTTACAGATTCAAGTTTGGACACAGGAGACAAACAGATAAAACAGATAAAATAATAATTTGGGGATCAGGATGAAAAGACCATTAGCGAAGAAAAGCTATGGGCAACAATGGAATGGGTAGGAAGAGAAGTGTTATGTACACAGAGAAAACAACACCTATGCTAAACCTGTGTAGCCACAAGGTTCTTCACACATGCTACATCACATTGTAAATTAATAAAAATAAAGCTCTTTGAATCAACAGGGAGGACAAAAAGATTACTTAAATTGATGGTAAAGTCATAGAGGATTGTTCTGAGAGAGGAAGAATCTGCTGAGACTGAAGAAAGCTTGTTTGGAACTGACATCACTGAAGGTCTGATGAAGAAACAAAATCCACTCATTTTTCCAGGGATGTCTCACAGAGGGTAAGCTGAGCAGAGATGCACCCACTGAGATAAAATGGCTGAATTATCATAATGCTTCAATTATGGAGCATCAGCTGAGAGTGCATTGAAGACTGGAACCACGGATGAAAGTGAATGTCTGAGATACAGGCTGCAGGGAATGCACTTCACTGTGAGCTACAACACTGAAAACAGACAGAGTGCTACTATGGTGGAGAGGAGAAAGGCACTGTTCTAGTGTTTCAAGTGGATGTGGCAAAATGGAATATGTGAATTCAGTGAAAACAGCAAATCCAATCTGAGCACCACAGTGCCTGAAAAGGCTGCTTATTCCTACATTCAAGGATCATATAATCTAGTTCATCTATCTTAGTTGCCCCTTTTTTTGATATTTGTACTTTAGAAAGAAATTATAAATGCTTCAGTCTCCTTGTTCAGTCTCAATTAGTGTCAGCCAGCTCCCAACCCTTTTAGTTCCTGGAAGACCAGCTGACCCACTCTGTGGCTTGAGCTGGGTAGTCAAAAACTGTTCCTGGTGGTCTAATTTCCCTCACTTTTTATACACAACACTTCCAGCAGGATGCACCAAATGGCAGAGGACACTAGCTTGTACCTATGTGAGAAAAAAAATAGGTGAGTTGCTGAAAAAAAATATATAAATATAACAAAACTCATTTGTAGCAATGATGGTCTTTATGAAAAAGCTGGAAAAGCAGAACAGAACTATTTCATTCCACAGCAGTATGTCAACAACAGGGTATCTTAAGGAATGGTAACTGCATTTACAATCCCATCTGACTTTAATTCAGCCAGAGCCCTCACACAGCAGCACCTGACTCCCCTAGAGCCAGGAACATCACCCACCCACAGAAACCACTTTGTTTTGACTTTCATTCCCCATATTATCTCTGAAATTGCACCCACCTGCCACCCTGCCAGCAAAAAGGGGGACCTCCCCCACATCCCTGGGGCTGATATTTCCAGATGTGCTGTGGAGTTCTGTCAGCTCCCTAAGGGCTGATCACCCATACAGCGTGTGTGGTCTTCACAGTCGGCAACTACTGCTACTGCCTCACTGGCATGGAATCTGGAGAAGCTCAACAGACCAAACCCATGGCAACATCTAAATAGAAGATCCTGCCGAAGCTCAAGTTTTCAGCTTTTTTAGAAACACCAGGATGGTGGTGGCTCTCTTTGTCCATTTGTCTTGAGAAGCCTAGAACCACTCTAATTTCATCTCCCCCCCCCCCTCCACATACTTTTCGATCAGACTTTGTTGCGCTTTCACTTTCCTTAGGCAATAGCAACATTTAAAGCCCTGTCAGTAAGCCCAGCTTCTTAGAAGAACCTATTTTATATGCATCAACTCTTGTAAACACCCAGTCTTCCACAAGTAGATTGGACTGATTCTTACCTTACCAAAATTCTTCACTGGGAGCTTGCTTGAGCAAGGGCAGGAACTTCAGGACTATATCATTACTATTACAACTGTTAAAATAATTCTACCCTGTAGTTGGAATTCATAGAATTGATGCCTCTTGCAGATCTCAATAACAATCACTGAAATATCATCATTACCTAACAAGCGGGCAGAAAGAAAAGGGCCTGTTTTTATCAGGGAACAAAAATCTTTTTCATCTTTCTAATTGTTGTTATTGATTTTTATTTTTTTTTTTTTTTTTTTGAGGGGTAGGGGGGAGAAGGCAACAGTTTTCTTGAGGCTTCCTATTTAGTAAAAGAAGACACCTACAGGAAGTCATAGACATTTCCAACACAGAACATGTATTATAATGATATAATCTGCAACTCTGGACAAGGCAATCACTATAATTTTCATCAAATGTACAAATGTATTATTTTTATGTATTCTTCTAGTTGCTCGGATTAATTCAAAATGTATAAAAAGAATGTGCAGAATTTTGAATTCTAGTTTTGTTCTCCCATGGTATTGTCTTTTTTTTTTAATATACATACTATATCCTTCATATTTACAACACATAGTATAAGCTTATAGCAGTTACTTTTTGATGTGATAGATAATTGCTCTTTCTTCTAATTTCTGTTAATGTATTTCATGACAGAAATGAAGAAATGCACATTCTACCTCAAGTTAAGTAGATGTATATCTCCATCATTCAACATTACTCCATATTAACGTTCAGGTCAAAAAGGATCTGTAGAGTTAATGCTATTAAACAAAATCTGCACTTTTTTTCAGGCAAACTACTATTTTGAATCCCTGTTATTTCTATTTTCATCATCCCCTGAGTGAAAAAATACTTTATTCTATTTTAGTATGTAGGATGTAAGGAAGTTTGGAGATTCTACTCCCCAGTATCCATTGACTAAATATATTCACCATAAAGAAAATTGCCAGAGATGTATGGTAAACTACTGTTAGAAAAAAGTCCTGGCATTTATTACATCATCTGGATTACACAGGTGCATATCCATCTTCTCCCATATTTGGAAAGTAAGAAATACATTCTCCATTTGAATGCTTTTAACTTATTTACAGCTAGACTTGGAGACTTAATATTTATCATCACAAAGTATAAAGCCAAATGTCCTTTTTCTTCAGGAGCACCAAAGATTAACAGATTAGAATGTTTTCCACATGTCCATTTTACTGTCAAGAGAATATTAAAGAAGTTTTCCAGCTTCCGCAGCTCAGCCAGATGTCAATGGATCCCACAGTGAAGCAAAATTGGCAGAGTAGCCTTCTCATGACCCCAGCATTGTTTTATCAAGGATCACTTTAAAAGTATAAAGGGCCATTTCTTGCTGAGTTCTGTAATGTTTTTCAGCCCTTTTCCCCTGCAATTACACAAAAGTGCTGACTTTGTTGAACTACTGATATGCAGTAGTATTTCTTATGACTTCTCTCACACTGTGCTGTAATTGCTGTTTGTGTTGGCACAAGCAAAGTACCACGTCTTGTTTCCACTGTACATTTCCGGACTTTGGTTTCAGTAACATCAGTGTAGGATATTGTACTGGGCATATGTTTTGTTGTGTAAACATTAACTGGTAATTTACCCTGTCAATCTCCACAGTATGGCCTCTAATTACCAGAGGTTGAGGGGCTTCAGATGGACATTTTGTAAAATATTTACAATAGCTACAGTGCTGCTTTTTTTCCATACTGGTATCTGTGTTATGAAAACCACAGCTAGGAAAAAAACAGACCACCACCAAAAAAAAAAAAAAAAAACCCCATGAAACAAAATCCAACAACAAAAACAAATGTATTCATTTTTGCCATCATTCCTAGGAAGGAAGACTAGGATCCCAGTTAGGTAAGCAAAAAGTCAGTGCAAGTTATGGTATAATAAATTACTAAATATTCCTGTTTTTTTTTTCTATACCTTTTACAAGAAAAAAATAGATTACTTCCATCAGTACATTTGAGTTTTCTATTCATTCCCACTACATAACCCCTGAACTTGCAAATAGCTATGCACATGCTTAATTTTATTCAAGACTCAGACAAATGTATTTAACAAATGGACCATTAAGGTCTTGTTGGAAAATACAGCTTCCACTGTAGAGTCAAAACCAAGGAGCAAGCTCCTTTTAGGAACTCCGGAATATGTGTTTTACTCATTCATCTATGTAATTTCAAGGAAGAAGAATTTTCCACTTTGTTATAAAATGTAATGTCCTGAGTAGGAATCCAGGATGGAATTAAACAGTTAATAACTACTGTAAAGTGACCAGAGAAAATGTAATCAAATAGGGCACCTTTTTAGACATTATAGGAAAGAATCAATCTTTATTTAAAATAAAGTTTTCAGCATGATTTTCATGACAATGCAGTAAACTTTAAAAGACGGTGTGACAGTTTCTCAGCTTCTACTTTTCAGTTATAAGTGGATCAGTTTTGTAATATTCATCACATTGCATTATAATGCCTTATCACATTACAATACCTCCAAGAGAATCTTGCTTTCTAATACACTGACTAATTAAACGATAGCATGAACGTGGGCAGCCACAAACTGTAATCTATTTTACGCTATTTCTCCTTATGCTGCATAAAGTTCCTCAAAAAAAAAAGTTGCAAATTGCTCATCCAAAACAACTTCTAACAGTAAAACCAGAACACTGACTTTGTTTAAAAAAGCATTCAACTTAGCATCTTCTCTTTTGCTATAAGTGCACATTATATTGCCCTGTTAAGACTACTTTTATTCTGTTCATACAGTGTATTCTTAAGAAGAAAAGATCCATCAAATTAAAAATTCTTACGTATTGGTACAACTCTTAGTGCAAGGAACATCTATCCATAAAGAACACAGATCAGAGAAAAATCTTTCCTTCTATAATTGTTTACTTTCTGCATTTGAAAGGACTTTATGTTAAGCAAAACACATCATTTGCCTCTGACAATTTGTCACTGTATAGTAGTTGCACTAAGCAACAAAGGAGAAAGAAATTAAATGAACAGGAAAATATGAAAGCTGGTAAAAATTATGGAACGTACCATCCATTTGTCTTTACAATGATCAAAAAGGCTTTGTTTTCAAAAGCCTGGCTGTTTCAATTTGTACTGTAATATTTCAAAAGAAAAAAATAGATAAATGACAAATGAGCTGCTTCAGAAGAGCAGTTCAGCATTGCTTCTGGACAGCACAGAAGGGAAAGATGACTGTCATACTTTAAGTACTGCATCAGCTTTGGTTTCTGTCTTGACCGAAGAGTCATCTTTGGCTCATTCCAGTTATGCAAGATGACCATTTGTTCTCATACAGCTACAAAGATCTACCAAATACACTTTCTTACAGAGAATTTGGAACTTCACCACGTCTGATACTAGCATCCCTAGACTTTCTGCAGTTTAATTTACTTTAACAGCTTATTTAAAGCTGCCTGATGCGTCTCAACAATAGGAAGAAAATCTCTCTCCTTCATTGCCTGCTGGATTGTAACATAATTGGTTCTGAGAAACCATAAATACGCAAAAATGGCCAGAGGTTTAGTTCCACCCCCTCAGCACAGCTGTCTGTAGAGCTGCCCAAAAAGGAAGTAAGCATCATGCTGTAAACACTGCACTTCCCTACTAGAGAGACTGAGATTTCGGACCCAGTTGCAGTTATTTCCCAGGGCTGTTCCTGCCATGGCAAACTAGTCTGACCCTACCGTACTCACAAATAATATAAGTTAATGAAAAGAAATACCACCTTCAGGTGGGAAGCACTGTAGCAATTCTGTCCTTAGTTTACACTCACTGTTAAGCCTAAAAAAAACCCCACCTACTTCAGGAGAAAAAAGGAGGGAGAATCATTTTGACAGGGTGGAAAAATACAGATGCTTAAAGACCATTTATCTTCCTCTAGCTGATTTACACAGAGTCACAGCTTGATTAAAGTGCAAGATGATTTTAGGGAGAATTTCTAAAAGCAAGTGAAGCAGCTCTTATATTTTTTTTTTTAAATGTCATGAAACAATGTCCTTACAAGTACTTAAAATAAATGTATCCTTACCAAACTTTTCAGAATTGTTTCAAAATTATGTTGAAATGCTATATGGTATTACTGTCACTCCACCACATAGCTTTTTCAATGTACAGATGTAAGCTCAAAACAAATACCACAGTCCATCCAGAAGGAGACTATCTGAAAACATAAAGGTCGGTGCATAACTACTGGCATACTCAGATATTCTACGTGAGAAAGAAGCTAAAGTACACATCCTAGAATAATAAGTACATCTTAATCATAGAAGGAAGTAGGTGGTCTATTAACATAAATTAAGTGTTAAGAATATGTTTCAGATGACTTTTTTTAAATACAGATATTAATTTGGTGGTATATTTCAATTAGAAATTTAATTTAAATTGGCATGTTAGAAATGGCAGCTACAAAGATTGGCCAGCATCTTCCCTACTCAGATCCTATGGTATGCTACTTACAACTTTGCCAGTTTTTACTAATCAAGCTGAAATCCTGTGGGATGGATGTCTGCCCTGAACTACACTGCTTTGGAAAAACTTGGCCAAAATAGCTCAGCTTTTCAAAACCACGATGATAGCCTCCTGAAGGGCTCCTGCTTGGTGCCTTGAATCAAGGACATGTAATCTAGGGACTCCCACCTACACCATACATACAAATACAGTATACAGGTGTGTGATGAAGACACTTGTCAGTGGGGTAGTGAAAACCCCCAGGGACTCTAGCTGCACAGAGCACAGCGAGTCAGCAGTGGGGACAGCCAGTGGCTTTTACCACTAGGAATGATGGCAAAAACTCTCCTTCCTGCTGCTAATGTAACGTAACTTGTGCTCTCTGGTTGCTACATACATGACCAGTAAAGTAAACTGTGTCAGGGAAGACTCCCAAATAGTGGAAATCAATCGAACACTGTGCATACTTCTTCCATAGGCCTTGGCACAGCTTAGGCCTTGGCCATGTAGAATTCCAACAAAACCATTTCTGGCACACTTTGAGAACTAGCACCATTTAGAGATCACCCTTACTTGGTAGTTTTGAGGTGACTGCACTGTTTTGGAGGGCAAGAATTTGATTTTATGGATGCAACGTTTCATATCAATTGGCCTCAGTGCCAGAGAAGCCTAGGCGCTCGTTTATGAGCACAGACGCAGCCAGTTGACATTTCACTGGACCCAGGCTGCAAAAGAAAGGTGACTGATTCAAATGGAGTTATCACGAAATTCAATGCAGTCTGGAAAATAGTATGAAATAAGTGAACAAGGGAAAAGATTATATAACTAGAATTGGAGGATAAGGAGGTAATGAGACTGGGAACACATAAAGTAGTGATACAGCAATTCTACGAGTGCTACATCTATTAAGACACATAGACTAATACCTAGAATTAATATGACAGCTGATGAAACAGAAATTGATAAAGAAATGCATGCTGTGGGAGGCATACTGAGTGGGGAGAATGTAACTTGCTAGACAGGATGGAGCAGATCTAGGATGAATCAGCTGGGTAGAATACTTGTGTGTGGAAATCCCATTTTATGTGTTGTAGAAGGTGTGTAATAGATAAGCAAGACATCATAAAACCAAAAGAGATAGGTAATAGCTGTGGAAAATGAGAGAGTGTCTACAAGAGGCTGAATGAGGCACACACACACAAAAAAAAAACCTTGAAATCAATGAGTGATCAGGTGCTGGAACAGGTTGCCCAGAAAGACTCTGGATGCCCCATCCCTGGAGGTGTTTAAGGCCAGGGTAGATGGGGCCCTGGGCAATCTGATCTAGTACTTGATCTAGTGGTTGCCAACCCTGCCTGTGGCAGGGGGGATGGAACTTGCTGATCATTGAGGTCCTTTCCAACTCAAATCATTCTATGATTCTAGAAAAGTCTGCGTTTTCCAGTCCAGATAATCTAGATTTTCAGACAGTGAATCAAAAGCTGTTTTAAAATAGTTCAGTTTTGGATTGTTATGATCAGTCATCTTGACAAACTTACAGCCAGCCATGTAGTCTCATGTAAAACAAAAAAAAGGAGTGTTAGAAAAAAAAGAAAGTACTACCTTTTTATGCATGCAATCCAGTTGAGGCACAATAGAAAAAAATGCATGGGAAATTTGACACTGTGTGCCCTCACTACATTTTTAATGCATGCTACAGATCAGTGACTTCAGTTTCCTAGAGCGATATTTTCACAACTCCTAAAAGTACTAAATATTTATTTCAAATTGGGCTTAGCATTTTGAAAACTATTTTATACTAATTTGTTCTATAAACACCTGAAAACCTTTTCTGAAAAGCCTTCTTACATTTCCAGCATTTGGAAGTAATTTGTTTCTATTCCAAAAAAATGAATGTCTGTCTCTAACAGAAAGAGCTGGATTACTGCCCAGTCCACTTCAGAACTGGATGATGCTGACTCTTAGCCATTTAAATAGTCAAGTTAAACAAGACACAGTTGGGATGATAGAAGGAGGTCTGTAGAAAGACTGTTGCTCTGGCCATGTGGACTTACAGCTAGAAAACAATGGCTAGGAAAATAGCGAAAGAGGAGAAAATTAACATTAAGTGCCAGGGAAAATATTATGAGTAGATGATGTAGGAACATGGTATCTGCTCATATCATTTTCCCTTCTTGTCAGTGAGTTGCCAGCAGTATATTTACCCAGCCAAGCTCTGATGGAGAGAATGGTAAAAAGAAAAGGAATTACAAAGGAGAACAAAGGAGAGCAGTGGTAGACAGTAACATCCTGTACAGAGCACTGTCCTCAGAAGGGCTTGTAATCTGTGGGTTAAGTACCTACATCATGTTCTGTGCTACCCTGTGAGAGTCCTATTTGCAAGCACAATTTTCCAAACCTGTTATCAACTGGCAAAAGGTGAAACACGACAGAATTGTCTACTTGTACTGCACAGATTCCAATTACTTTCCATTTTACAAAGTTCCAAATACGACAAGTAAAGAATGATGCAGTGGAACAGCATTTGAGGAAGACCTAAGAATCATTTATAGTAAGCTATCTGAATCTGTTTATTTTTACATGCAAAGAAGTGCTTTCACAACAGGAGAAAGATGTCCAGTAATAGAAGCAATACTAGATTTCAGGTATCGGTCAATCAGAACAGAATGGTCTTAATAGTTCTGGATTTAATGAATCAGAAAATTACCAATGAAGCTGAAACTGGAACATATCACTGTCACTGAAGAATGAAATGTGCAACTGAATATCACTTACAGCATGGAAATCACAAACGAAAGCATTCAAGTGGCAATTAGGAAAACTACATTAAAATGGCATTCCAAGAAAAAAGTCTAAGCAGGCAAGCACAGAAAAAAAGAGGAAAGAAGACAGAACTTTTGGGCAATACTCATTCCTTCTATAAATCTGCAGCTTCAGTGCTATTAGTAAAGAAATTAATCTTTGCCTTTAAGATAAAAAATTGCTAAAACCACTTTACACTTTCTCTCGTACTGCAGTGATTTCTCCACTCAGATTCCACTTAGATCTAGAGCAATAAATCCATATGAACTTGCAGACATACAGAAACATACATGAATTTGCATGACAAAATCAGTTTAAACACTGTTTAAAAATCTTCTAAAAGTTAGTTGAGGCTAGATTTTAAGCCAAAGGGAAGTAAGTGTATACTGTTCCAAGTCAGCACTAGTGAGAGAATTTGGAAATGAGAATAATCTATTTTTGATGAAGGATCTCTTTGTCTGATTAGTATCCTGAAAGAGAGAGAGTTGAGGTTTGCTGGTTCAGTGACTAGGGTTGAAAGCTTCTGAAATTCAATCATCATATTAAAAAAAGCTAGAATAATGAGGATTTCCATTATTTGATAATCATTTACATTACACTAAGAAAATATATAAGCTACCTATTGGTAAATGTATATTTCTTTGTCTTAGCAACTTTGGCTGCTATTTCAATAAATAATAACATGTGTTATTCCTTTCACTATCCTAAAAAGTGTGAAACTAAAAGGTTTGAAAACTAAAAATCATGAAACAAGGTCCACTGTTAATTTTTTTTTCCTAGAAATTCTGTAACAGTTGTAATATTAGCAGTGAGGAATTTATTTGTTAGCTATCAGGCTATCAAGTTTTTCTGAAGCACAGAGAGGAAGGTCAGAAACAGTCAGCCTTCACAAAATGCATGCTATGCACATCCTGCTAAAAGCAACATTAAGCAATAAAAAGAGGGCTGCTCCTTTTGTACTGATTTGAGTAAAGAGCAGGAGTGGTACTGTCTGTTCATTCTCTTACTTTTTTATTTTGTTGAAATTACAGGCAACAATATAAAACCAGTATGTTATGAAGAAAAAAGCCCAAGAAAGAGAAAGAACAGAGAAAATACTGGAAAATCTCTCCTGGATTTTCAGTATGAGTGCTTATGTTTTCATTTTCTTCCCATATGTAGGTCTGATATATTCATTTCTGCAGTATGTTTTTTCACTTGCAAAAGTAACTAGCTGACTGCTCGTACTAGTGATATTATTTGATATAATGCAAGTGTTTTTCTACTTTCCTAAAGAGTGTACTCTCTTTTCAAGTCTTAACAGAAACATTGCAATCTGGTATCTCTTCACAGTTCACCTGCCATTTTCCTCTGATTTATCTGTTTTCAAATACAGTTTTACTCACTTCTTTTTTGTTAGTTTTCTTAAGCAATTTTATTCACTCTTTTTTTTTCTTAATGTCCCTTCATATTAAACATATGAACTTTTTAATTACTAGCTATACCTATGTTTTATGCTGTTTCTGATAGGAAAAATGGATAAAAGGAAAGAGAAATAAAAATGCAAACTGACATTTTCTAAAGAATGTTGTGTTATTGTTAATGGCATTCTTAGTTTACTGGCAAATAATTCAAAAGTGTCACTTGTACTTTAAACCCAGAAGATATCTGTTAAATACCTAGGACTAATTAGTTCCCAAAGAAATCCAAAAGTAGAAAGCTTTAAGAAGACTTTTTTTAAGGGAGAGGCTCATTGTAATAAAAAATATTTACCTTACCAAATAATTACATTTATCCCTAGTCTCCTCCTTCTGATCCCAAACTTCTTTTGCACGTTTTAGAGTATTAGACAGATTTATACATAAAATTCATGCTAGCTATCCTATCAGAAGTCTAAAATTTCTAAATCTAAGTCTGAAGATTTTAATTTCTGTATCTTAGACCAATTGCCTTTAAGAAGAACACTATGGTACTAAGAATTACTTATTTAATCTGGAAAACCTGAGACCCACAGGCTAGTACTTCCACATCTCTGCTGATGGGTTCTTTCCAGGTTGAAGAAATTCTGTTTTATAACTCCATTTGTTTCCTGCAATTTAGCCAGCTTTCCACTTATTACATCTCCACACCTTAATATTAACTTCCAGTACAGAACACTGTACATTGTTTTCTGACAAATCAAAGCATATGATGGCCACTGTATATCCTTTGTCTTCTTTGGCAGCATCTGCCTCAAAGAATTCCAGCAAAATACTGAAGCATGACCAGCCCTTCCTGAATCCCATTCTCAGTCAAGCTGTACTTTTTCTAATGTTTCCCTATCTGAACCTTGAAGTTACTTTCTGGAGCTCTCTGTTAAGTCCTGCAGTAACCTAGCATATCTTGGTTCATTTGTAAACAGCAGAAGAAAGTAACCTTGTGAAGCCTGCTGAAACCTCTCCAGTTCTATGCATTTCTCAAAAGAAGAATGCAAACCATGTTAATACTTTTCAAAATCTCAAAATATGTATATGTTTCATATGGTAACCCTTTCCCACTCCCACATTGCATTTAATAAATTCTTCAGAGTACCAGTCTGTGCAGGAGAAAGGAAATGGAGTGTTACAAAACTCAGATGATTTGAATGGGCATGTATGTATTTTGATCATTTGCCCACTCACACACCTTAGCTTTTCACATCTCAAAATTATATTCTATTCTATTCGAAATACGTTTCTAAGCCACAATTTAGCAAGTTAGTTTGAAATCTTGATTTCATAAAAATAATTTTACTTTTCTGATGACCCTCCTTCTAGCATTTCACACACACAAAAAAAGAGTCAGTCTTATTTCTGTTTCACAAATGAAAAACTGAAGAAAACTAATGTGCACAGTGATATGTCAACTCAAGAAAAGACAAGCCAAGATTTTATGTTTCCTGCCTCCTGTACCTCATTCACTCCACATAATACCTCCCTACTGGCTTAAAAAATTGTCTTTAGTATAATGTTGAAACATTAACTAAACTATTAAGAATGAGTTTAGATGTAAATCATTTCATTGCTAGGCAATGGGCATCCCAGTACACAGCAAAACAAAATCCTAGTGGTATTTAATGTATTCCTCAAGCAAGAACTTTGGCGGTCCACTACATAGAGGTTTATCTCCTCAATTACTATTTATTGCTCAAAAAGCAGTATATTTTGACTTGTTTACCAATAGGCAAATAAGGTTAGACTGCCTTCCACAGCTAATAAATTCATATTCACTGTTCCATGACAAATCCCCATTCAAGTCTAGCACAATGACTACGTGCAAGGCTCAACACATTTTCAGTGTTCGCTTACCTGTCTTCTCTATCCTTCAACAGAAGGGTCCATTTATTCTCCTACAGTATAGATCTGAATGATTGTGTATTGTAAGGAATTTAAAAGATAGTGTTTCTTAAAAAAAGAAAAAGAAAAAAAAAGAAAAATTATTTTTTTTCTTTCTATAGACCATCTTGAATGTCCAATATTGGGTTACTAACATGTAAGACAATATGTGAGAGATGTAGGTATACAGCACATTTATAGTTCTACCACAACTGTGGCCTTATGGTCATTAGGAAGAAGAACAACTACTAAAGACAAACATAAGGCCCAGGAATCAGTGGTAGAAAAAACTGAGAGACCAGAGAGATTTCATACTGTTATTCAAGGCTTGTGCACACACAACACTTTGTTCTCTGTTTTAGTGAAGGAATTTTGATACTGGTTAAACCTAGACCACAAGCAATCAAAAAATTCAAAATCTGCAAGCAACCTCAAATTCTGATAATCTAAAATGGTGACTGTTTATATCAGCACATAAATAAATGTGCATGCTTGAATGAATGACGGATGCTTTGAGTTAATCCGGCTTTGTTTGCTCTCTTTTGCAGACTTTGTTTTGCTTTTTGACCGCTGTTTCACTCTTAGAAAAGCAGGAAACTAGGAGTTTTTCAGTTTTATTGTTGAAGTTTTACTTACATCGCATCCTCACCACTCTCTGCTAATACAGCATTTTGCATCAGAGCTCATCCAGTTTTAAAATCACTGTTAATTTTGTGACTCTACCCAAGCAGCCATTCAAAAGATCAGAACCCAGCTATGTTTTTTCATTATAATGAAGAAAAAAGGGGAATTTCACCATAAATCCAGGATAAACAGTTCCTTTTAACTTTGTGTCTTTCTGGAAATGAAATACAAAGAAGAAATCAGAAACCACCGGAAAATGTTCTTGTAAGTTTTTACAAAATAACTTTTGTAAAATTGTACTTCAAACATTTATCCTGTTACTTCTTGTAAAATCAAGAATACTGTGACTGCATGCATGCTTTTACGTACCAATCATGAAATCATTCATATTCCATGAAAAAGTAAAAATGTAACAAATTACCAAAAGAAACCCTATAACAACTGAACATCTATATGTGACAAACATACAAATATATTTGCCTTCTTCCCATTCAGCCTTCCTCTGCTGCTATCAATACCTTCATGCTAATTTACCATTATTTATTTCTACTACTTCTCTATTTTATTCAGCTACTCTAATTTGTACAGCTTCCAGCTGCACATAATAGTCACTTACTGGGACACATTAGCATGAGTGCTGCATTCTTTACTACCCATCTAGTAAAATTATTTAGTAAATAAATTGGGAAAAAAATGTAGGAACTGACTGCAGCATACAAATGCTAAGCAAATTTTCTAGTAAAGAAATATTCTTACAGATGCCCTACTTTGTTGGAAATTCATCATTATGCACATATTCTTTAGGTCAATTAGTTCCAGAAATGCTGGACTAAAGACTTAACAGGAGAAGTGTGGCTAAAATTGGTCTGGCACTTAAAAGAGATATTTTGGTTTAAAGTCTTGATATTCCTCTGCCATATACATCAATGCCTCAAGCTGGGTTTTTTGCACCCTCTTAAACATAGTGGAGTTCCCAGTACAGTACTGTTAAGGCTTTGTGTGTACCTGGACACAAGAAAATGTTTTCTGTATTTAACTTAACGGCAGTATCTTGTCTCTTTGATAGACAAGGCCACCAGCCAAGGTCCAAGATCACATCAGACATGCTAACTCACACAACTGCTGTATCTCCCAGCTCAGCATTGCCACTCAAATCTATCCTTAAAGCAGAAGATAACTCATTGCAGGTCTCCCCTCTAAATACGTGACAAATCTCAGGCAGCAGCCAAGGACAGGCTGCTCCTCGAAGGATGGCAAACCAGGAGCCAAGAGTCACCGCTAGGAAGGCAGCAGAATTGATCTCACCAAAAAGGAGCCAGAAGCTGAGTCATAAATTCAAGGCCAAGTAATCAGGATCAGTCACAGTCCAGCAATCACACAGGAAGGTCCAGTGACAAGCCAGGTCCAAAGCTAAGCCAGTGGGTGAGGATGAAGCTGAGAATCAACATAAAAGAATGGTTGCAAGCACAGCTGCAACACTGCTGCAGAGGTGCTCAGGAGGGGGTCAAGAACAAGGTTTCAGGTTTAAAGTCACCCTCAGGTGAAGGAGGGGGAGCCCCAATAGAAGCATCTTAGGAGCACTTCCTTGGTAAGACATCTTAATGCTGAGCTGGCTCTAACAAGCAGCCAAAGGGACCGTCAGTGAACTCTTGCTACAGGCAAGGAACAGCAAATCCCGTGTTTGAAAAAAAAAAAAAAAACGAGTCGAGTACTTATTCTAGGAAATGGTTTGGGGTGGAAAATTCTTCTCACCTAAGGCTTCAAATGTAAATTCATAAGAATCATGGAAAAGGGGAATTTAAAACATACTCCTTTCTTCAGTTGCTTAACTGAGTTTCTCCCATTTCAGGCTGCTGGCTGTTGTGAACTCTGTTCCTGTAACATAACGATCCCTGTGAATTAATACACTGTGACCTTCAGCATCTATGTTCATATTCCTCTCCTGGTTCTGGCACTTAAAACTTAGACATATCAACACTGACTGCCTTTGTGTGAATGTAGCCCTTATTCCATACGTAAACTTGAGCACAAAAATATATAACTTGGTTAATCTCTTCAGCATGTAAAAAGGGGTCTAGAATCTACTTAAGTTATGAAGGGAAGAGTTCAGCAGCCAACCATCCCACTTCGTTGGTTTTGTTGACATTTTTAAAGAAATGAATCTTTAAAATTCAAGGACCTAAAAGACACTACTGAGATATTTTTTTTCCCATCTCTATATAAGGACATTATAATTTTTGTAATGGGTAACATCCTGTTCACAAATCTGAGATTTTCAATCTGAGACTCAAAAGTTTAATTATAGACTTACTAGATTATGTTTCTAGTACTAAAGTGTCCATTTTATTTCAAAGTTCCTGTTTTCTTGAAAAAGAAAGCGTTAATGAAAAATAATAAATTTGACTAATTGTCAAACTCATTCATTTTGCACTCTAGTAAGGTATAAATATTACACACAGTGATAAAAATCTTTACTTCTTGTAAGCCATTAGAATTTCACACTCGCTTTCCCAAAATTAGGACTTGATCCCAGTAGTGTAGAGATCAGTTCATATCAATGAATTAAGATAGTAATTTGAATTTGATAAAACTCTGTGAGATCACCAGGCAGTTGTTTAATTCACTGAGGTATCACTGCAGGGCAAAGTTAGCATATTCTTTTCTTATGTTAAGGTATGTGCTATGAAAACAGTCAAAGCTATTCCTGGCAACTACACAAACTATTAAAAAAAAAAGAAGAGTTTTGTACCATTTCCATTAAAAAACTTCTTCTTTCTTACCCATTCCATAAATGCTACAGGAGTCAATTGCCAGGGTAACTCAAATCTCCTGAGATAAATAGTCTACCTTTTTGGGGCCTCTCCAGCACAGAAGTTTCCTGACCAATCTTTTTACTCTTCCTTGGAGGTCTGTAACAATTTTCTATAGATGTTTTACTACTTCTTTTAGCCCCATTTTGTATTTGTCACATTAGCTAACCCACATATGCAATTTTACTCAACATACCACAACTTCTAATTAGATCATCACATCATTTCTTGTCCTCTGAACTTGCCTCCTCAGTTAATTTTGTACTCTGGTACTTTAATATTAAGCCAGCTAACCAAGAGCCAGTCATGTCTGTTTAATGTTTTTTTTTCTGAAACATCACTTCATGTTTTTCACATTTTACATAGATTCTTTTCATAAAAGAAAGTGAATTTCCCTTCTTTTCTTTAATGCAGTGCTTTCTACCTATATTTTTCACTTCAGCAACTTAAAAAATTACTTATCCCTTAAAAGTTGGCTAATCTCTCTTCCATCTTTCACTACCTATCCTTTTGCTAAAACAACACACATAAAACCGAATACTAGAATTACAAGGCTACTTCCCTGCTAATTTCTTATACAGATACGGTCTGTCAGTTCTAGATGACTTTGGATCAGCCCCAAACAAAAGAAAATATTCTGGGTAGTATAATCCTGCATGGAACAATGTGATCTGTATAAAAAATCACTTACTGAATCACCAGCACCTCTTTCCACTCCTAGGAGATCTCCCATTGAAGTAACGCCTGAATTAGTGTAGAGTGATTTGTGGCTTTCCAGCTGTCAGTCATTAATTCTTAGGAAACATAATATACAGTGTAATAGTACTTAGTCGGAGGTTGTAGTCTGCACTGTTTTAGGAACAGTGTAATTTACCTGCTAAATATTCTTGAAAATTGTTTTCAAGCAACAATTGCAGCTCATCATTTCTCTAATCCCTCAATCACGTTTCACTCCTGATGAAATACTGTGTCGGTCACACAAACCCATAAAGCAGGCAGGGTAAGGAATTCCATCTATGGAGAATCTGGTCTATTAAACAAATTACTGAGTTGAAGACAACAGTTTTTCTCCAGTACTTTAAGTTGCCCATTCATGTTTCTTTGGCAGAGAGGAAAATACAGACAAACCTGTCAGCAGGGAGTACAAAGTGACTGGGAATTCCAATCCACCTTTGGCATTTACAATCCAACTGACCAGTAACAGTTGCCTTGCTTTAGAAACAATATTGAATAGCTATAATTCACTGCTAGCTGCCCCATCCCTGTGAACAAAGCCATTACTTAAAGCCACCACTAGGCCGCAGAGGCAGGATGTGTTGCGACATTCCAGACCCATTTGAGTCTGGGGACTTACTTTTAGACCAAGCCAAGGAGCTGCCTGCATAAATCCAGTCATGGAGACTGTGTAATGCCTGCTTCATCAAGGAATTTTGGCAAAATCTATGACAAGCTAAGTTCAGCCAAAAACACAGCACCTTTAGGCATGCACTGTAGCAGAACTTGAGCACGTAAGGAAGTTTGCTGATGGAAGCTTAGGCACCCCGGCTTCTCAGGAATCAGAGAAGGCCGCCGAGGGATTTTTTTTTAGGTCTATTGCTTTCTTGAATTTACATGTTAAACATCCTAATCTGCACGTTAACTGCCTAAGAGTTTTTTCCTCTTTAAGTCTTCCAGAGTTAAGATGTAAATAAAAAGATAGCAGCATGATGTAAACATGAAATGAGTAACACAACAAATACTGGGGTTAACAAAGCATAACCATAGCTCAGTGTTTAGTAGGCACCACGACAGCAATTATTTTAAGGATGGATTTGAAAAACAATCCTTTAAGCATTTTTATGGAAAACTCCTCCCATACTCAGGGGTTTTCATGCTTTTAGCTATTACATCTGCAGCTGAACCTAACTGTGAAATTGGCAATTTATTTATCCCATGGCACATACACACACATTTGAAACAGTTGAAGTGAGTAAGGGTCAATAATGAATACTATAAGTTAAAACCTTTTTTTATCAGATTTTGTCATTCAGCTTTTAATCAAATACCTGCAGAGATTCTCATGCTGACTGAAACACTTCAGTGTTTTCTCTTTTTGCTTTTATCACTAACACTGTTAATAAGTTGCTGATATTTTCTAAACAAAATAAGAAGAGCAGTGCCAAAAGAGGAAGTCGGGACAAAGAAAAGTTGACTTTAAAAGTAACATCATGAATTGCAAGGAAGCGGAAAGTGCCATTAAGTGTAAAACAGAACAATACTGGCTCTCCTTAGCAATGCATGTACCTGTGAAAGTATTTTTCATTAAGATTATATCCTCATAAAATTCCATTAGAATTTGCGGTCTATTTCTTGTATTGTGTTACAGTACTAAAAAAAAACATAAACACAAAGGATAAAATATCTTTTATGGAAATTAAGTATTCCTGATAATTTAGCTATGAATTTGAAATAAGATTAAACAAGATGCAAAGATGTTTGGAAGATGAAGTTCGTAAACGTAAAAGCATGCTGAAGGCATGTTAATTGTGGAAAAATTATCTATTATCTAATTCAGTGTACACGATTGTCAATAACTGAGGCTTATCAATCTGAAATCAAGATGTAATTATGCATTATTCTATTTTATATTTAGACACATCTGTAAAACAGAGATTTCAGTTTAATGAACGATGAATGTATAGATCTTCCTAAGAAAAGTGGAATCTGAGACATCAGAAGAAAAAATATTTTGTCTCTCATTCATGCGACATAAATGGAATATATTCATCATCAATGTTTCTTAATGTTTTTGAATGGAATTGAAGAGGATAAGTAAATAAGAATTCAGAACTGACTACTTTCTATTTCATGCAAGGTTGCAGAATATGTTTTGACATTTTCTAGCAAAAACAATAGCAGTAATTTTCTTTTTATACAGACTAGAAAGCCAACTGTATCCTGGGCTGCATCAAAAGAAGTGTGGCCAGCAGGTCGGGAGACGTGATCCTGCCCTTCTACTCTGCACTGGTGGGGCCTCACCCGGAGTACTGCATCCAGATGTGGAGTCCTCAGTACAGGAGAGACATGGTCCTGCTGGAGCGCATCCAGAGGGCCACAAACATGATTCAAGGCATGGAATACCTCTACTACAAGGACAGGCTAAGAGAGCTGGGGCTCTTCAGCCTGGAGAAGAGATGGCTCCAGGGAGATCTGATTGCAGCCCTTCAGTATCTAAAGGGGGGCTACAAGAAAGAAGGAGACAGACTCTTTAGCATGGTCTGTGGTGATAGGTGATAGGCACAAGGAAATGGTTTCAAACTAAAAGAGGGGCAGATTTAGGTTGGATATAAGGAAAAAGTCTTTTACATTGAGGGTGGTGAGGCACTGGCATACGTTGCACAGAGATGTGGTGGAAGCCCCATCCCTGGAGACATTCAAGGCCAGGCTGGACCAGGCCCTGGGCAACCTAATCTAGCTGTGGATGTCCCTGTTCTTTGCAGGGGGGGTTGGACTACATGACCTTTCAAGGTCCCTTCCAACTATAAGGATTCTATGATTCTATGATTCTACAATACCTGTACACAATTTGAATGAGTGGCTCTTTCCTCTCCTTTAAAGGTGGGATTTTTTTTAATTGTGCACTTGAATTAAGCTACTTCTATCATGCCTTTAAAGTAAGAACCCGTGTTACCTGTATGGCTGTGAGGATATTGGCTAGTGCCTGCCCATATGTATCATGGCAGTGAACAGCAAGGGCACTTAGAGGAATTTCCTTCATAACAGCTTCCAACATTCTTTTCATACTTCCAGGAGTCCCCACACCAATTGTGTCCCCTAGAGAGATTTCATAACAGCCCATACTGTACAGACGTTTAGACACCTGATCAAAAACAGAAACAAGAAGAGGTCAAGATGAAAGAGTGAAAACAAGGTTTAAAATGTACATTACAAAGAGTACACTTCCCTACAGGTTTCAGTTTTTGTCACACTGAATGGGCCTACATATCAGAAAACCTCTATTCATTCTTCAAAACTGCAACACAAGAAGAACATCCCATGGATCCTTTCCTCTTTAAGTCTATAGATCTGCTTCTGTACATGGAAAAACCAACTGAGCAATCCATCAACAGCTTGCTTTCTGACTCTCCCACAGAATCCAAATAAGCAAGATTTTACATTAGGACTTAAGTTTCTGTCAAGCCCTTTCCCAGCATTTTCCTCTCTCTGGGTATTTCCCACCTGTTTGCTTTTCTCCATGTACTTTTCAGTTTACAGATTGTGCAGGGTAAAGACCTGCTTTTTTGTTTGCTTATTACATAGAGTCAAGCACGTGGCTTAGTTAAGACAATAAATAATTAAAGAGAAACTTGATTTGGCTTTGTCTTGGTACTGAAAACATCAATGAAAACTGAAGTTTTAAGATGTTTGCTTTCCATGAAGCCATTCATTAAAATACAAATACAAGCAAAACTGAAAAACTAGAATGTTAAAATTGAGTTGAAGTTCTATTTTTTTCAATATCAAACAAAACCCATACTTGTTACAGTTCTTACAGAAATAGAGCCCTAAATGTTTCAAGAATTATGTCTTTGCTGAATTCATTTTGTAAGTATGAGATGTTTGTATGAGGAGAGGCATATACAAGGAAGCAACAATTACGTTTGCACTGAATATATTGCTTTAGAAATTGAACATAGGAACTTCCTATTTTAACTTTGTCAAATTTATTTGGAAAAGGCTTCAACTGATTTTCACATGCTGACTATGTTTGTCTCCTTTAGCGTTTCCCACTGTGCATCAGCGGTCCCAACAGGCCACTCCATTGGAGAGGAATCCTAATCCGGACATCAACTGTTTAGAAATGAAAAAACATGACTCTTCTCCAAGACAGCTTTGGTTGCACTGCACTTAGCTGTTAAAGCAATTCCAAGACCTCATCAGTGGGATTGCTGTGAATATGTCTAAGGGAACTGACAAAGTGCTGCACTAGCAGTCCCAGAAGTACTGGATCAATATCGCTGTTCACTTAATTCAAAGAACAGCTGAAAAAGAAGTTCAAGTGGTCTGAGTTGTCTTGCTTAAAGCCTATAAGTATTGCAAATGTAGTAAAACTCCTTCTGCTTTATAGTCAAAGAGTCCTTTGGTCATATCAATATATATTCCATATATACTTAAGAAAGGGAGGGATACTCGCCAGATTGCAAAAACGAATTCTAACTTGCAGCACATTTTTATCTCATCAACACACTGCAGGTGTTTTAACTGGACTGCTGTTGTAACACAAAATGGATCATCTGCAGTTAGAGGTGGATTACCTCTAGTTAGTCCCCAAATTTCAGTTTTTGTTTAGTTTTTGTTTGTTTTCACATTCTTTTCCATGCTTGATTCATTTTATAGGTGAGTATTTTAGTGATGGTGGGGAGACTATATCAACTGCTAGAAATCCTACTGGATTCCCTTCTTTCCAGAGCTGAGTCTTTCAGTCTTCCAGCTTTCTGAAAATATAGCTGTGAAAAAAGAAAATGGGAAACTTTGCTCATAAGCTGAGCATCATCACTGACTTGTCATGATCTAGCCTTAAATCAACCCTTAAAAAGAGACATACATTTAATTTCAAGAAGAACGTGCATGCTTAAAAAATGAATGGGAGATTTTCGTGCTCGATTTTCTAACCTACCATACTAGGAGGCAGCTCATTAGTTATAAAGTTTTGTAACTTTTCAGTGTGGATTTCTGAGAGTAGGGTCGGGGAGAAGAGAACACACTGTTTGGCCAGTGTAATCACAATGTGTTTTAGGTTTTTAATTGAACAGATTTTTGTTCTGCACTACTGAAGAGTTTTACTTTGCATCAGCCTAGGGCTGCTCCCACTGGGAGCACTGCTCTGACACCAAGCATTGATCAAAATGGAAGTTGGTGACCCAATACTGCAACCCCTGAGGCAGGTAAATAATCCTACTATTGCAAAGAAAATCTAAAACTATACTCTTAACTTGAATACAAAAGGTCATCGTCTAGTTACTAACACTTAAGTGAGTAACAACATAAAAACACACTGCAGTCCTTGTGATGTAAGAGAAACTTTGCAATAATATAAAACAATGTTAAAACAGGATTAGGTACATTTTCTGTAGCCTGATCAGTGAATGGAAATTACTCCATAGTTAATATTTATATGAATATGGTAAACAGTTAAACAGTGACTCGATTCCAAGAAGAACAAATAAGCAGTTTTATTTTAAAAGATAAAAATGTTTTGTTTTAAATAAAGAATTATATGCATGTACTAGATGGATTCTATATGCATCTGAAGCTTGGACTCACTAGATAACTGTAAAATAGTTATGACCTAGTAAGCCTGAAATGCATGCAGGTTGATGATCCACCTCTCTCTCCTAATTGTTTTTGCTTCAGTGAAAACTTCTGCTTAAAAAAAAAAAATCTATTCACTCCCACTGACAGTACCAAAACAGCCTAAACCTTTCAATCATTGCTGTTGATTATAATGCTCAGTCAGATGCTCCCATCCCAAGAAAGATGATGACCCAAGAGGCAGATCTCTGAAAGGCTGAGCAACAGGGCCAATAATTTTGATTCAGCAAAGGATGATCGCAGATGTTCACATAAAATCCATTAACAGCTAATCAGATATTTCTATACAAACATGAGTGCTTGCTGAATCAAGGCCTGAACTAGTAATTTTAATGAGGGAGCATTCACTCTTATGTACAGGTACACAAGAAGACACATACTAAGACGTAGACATAAAACAGCTGTGCATGTAAATATATGCATGTTTGGAACATTAGATAGCACTCCCACCGTCAATCTGAAAAGGGGCTTTTCTGCACAAGAGTAGCTAGTTTAAGAAAACAAGCAACACATGGAAAGAAGCCTGTTGGGGAACATGATATTGCAGTAAGCAATTTACCAACAGCACAGCTGAATCTGTCATCACTGCTCTAAGTAAAGCTGTGTCACTTCTAACTTTCACTTCATATTAAAACCAATTAATTTAGAAATACTGAGTACCTTCCAATTTAGCTATTTTTTCAAAGAGTTCAAATATTATGTGGCTGCTGTGGGAGCAGTATTATCACAAGTTCCATCTGGAATGTACACGAGAAGAAGATGCATGAGAATGGGACCTGAAAGCCACACAAGGAGAACATAATAAATCAGGCAAATGTTGATTAGCTGCTAGCACTACCAAAAAAAGTGGTTTGGAGATTTTGCTAGATCACCAAAAATAGGTGATTAAGTGTAAAAGAGAAGACAAGTCTATCTCCAGGAGGAAAGTTGGTGTGTTCTGCCTTGTGCTGCTTGAATTCCCTCCCAACTTTCATCTCTGCTGTCCATCTCACCCTCAGTGCACTCTTCATCTTCCTGCAAAATATAACACTTGTGTTCCACTCTCCAGTTTTTTTGGTCTGTCAGCTCTGCTAGGAAAGAAAAGGCTGGACAAAGATCTTCTTCATTGTCCTTTATCCAAAATGGAAAAAATCAGTGGAGAGAGAAGGTGTACTTTATCATAGGAGCATAATGAGTTAAGTTGTAGGAAATCACGTTGGGGATGAGTTTTGGTTCATGTGTCAATCACATGAGACTTGTATGCCACATGCCAAAGCACAATGTTTTACCTATGACTCTGCTGGCTGACAGCAGAGTATACTCACGCCAGCATAGAGTGGATCATCTCATACAACGTGGTCCACTGACACGCATGCTTGAAACTATTTCTTTAAGCATTTCCTTACTTTCTAGTTGAAGGAAATAGTACATCATACATTTTCTCATGACTAATAACAATCAAAACACGGCATTTTCCTTAGATTTGATCACAGATGGCAGAGAAAAATAGCGATGTTGTGCATCCACTTTTAGTGTTAGCCGTGTTTTGTGTTTGTTTCTCCTGTTATTCAGTAAAGATCTTTTTAAGGATTAAATAGATAACATGACTTATAGACATTTTCAAATGTATATTAATTTCATTACGAAGAAAAGCCATAATTTCACTCTTACTTCTGCCACTTTAGCTGGTATGATGTCTCCTTCATATGGGCATCCCAATGCACAAGACACATACCTACAGTAAAAAGAACAAGACACAAAGATACTTCTGTTTTATATATGCATTTCTGTACCCATCCATGCTATGTTAAAAAAAATGCTTAAATATAATTCTGAACAATTAAGCTAGTCAGTGTAGAATGAAGACCTCAATGAAATGTTAAAATTATATCAGATGAAAATAGCAGGTTTCACAAATTTCTTTTTAAATCACAGAAAAGAAGTGTTACAGTTTTATTTATGCTCAATATATGTTACAAGCTGTAAAGCACTGGCAGTGCAGCCAAGTTAACTCTGCTGCAGGAAACTTCAATTTTTCTCAGTATTTCCTTTATAAGTTACAAGAGCCTGCTCAAGTTTTGCCTTGCTTGGCCCACACAAGCTATTCAGAGGAAGTATTCTAACACTTTCTTCCTTGTGCCTGCTACCTGGATCACAGAGAGCAGTAGAAGGACACAAGCAACTTAAAACCACCTCACCATCAGTAGCTGGAACTGCAGTGAACAGGGCAGCTTTGGCCCTCTGTGCTGGCATCTCTGTCCCAGTGCCCCAGGGGAACTACAGCTTCATTTCTTGGGACAAGAAGAAACCAAGAAACCAGACTGTGTCTCTCAGCAGCTGTCTATTCCACAAAGCACAAAAACTGAAAGCCACAGCTGAATCTTCATTGTTCAGTCTTAATGCCACGATAATGTAGAATTTGGTTTAAATTTCCTTTTTTTTAAATAACAATTGAAAGCCATGAAATTCCAATTAAATTTCTAATTGTTTATCTTAAATTGATTAGGAATAGGATTAAACCAACCAGAAACAGCCATTCAAAATCAAAACAAGTGAGGCTGTAGTGGGATTTACAACAGCTTCAAAGGCAGGCCAAGCCCCAGCCCCAGTGGGAGGTTACTCAACTGCTTAATAGGAGAACAAGAGCCTTCATCGATCCCCTGTCGTTCCCCTTCCCTCAGCACTGAAGAATATAATGCAAAATTATACACTGTATAATGAAACGAGATTGAAAGGATGCCAGTTTGCATGTAGTCAAGGTCCGTAGGGTAAAATACATATTTTTTCTTCGCAGTTGATGGAGAAACTGATTGATAGAATGTGAAATCAGGATGAGTAACAGACAAAAACAAATTGTGAAAAAACATCAGCATTTTAATGTGTAGAACATATTCCATCCTTTATTTCAATGTATGCTGTTGGCACATTAGAACTAGCAGCTAGAATGAAGCAGATCCTGAACCTGAAAAAGCTTTGATTAGCCCTGACAAAAAAAATGGAAAAGAAACTTTGTTTCCACAAAAGCAGTTGGGTCCATTACATCCTGCTTGTAATTTTAACCCAGATGCCCAGTAGGCATGATTTCAATTATCTTTATGTTATTATGAAAACCAGGTTTTTCAAACTCAGACTTTATTACTTTATGAAATATCCTTCAATTTAGTTGTCACCATTTAAACTTTTACATTCCAGATTTTCTTATCTACACAAAACAGTAGCTACTTCTAACAGTTAAGTACTGCCCAGCTTCTCAGTAACACGTAACTCAGAAACAACTGGAGAAAGTTTCCTTCATTTTCTTGTCTGCATACAAAGAGTTTTTCAAAAGCTACCAAACATGAAAAATATCAGGGCAAAAGGATTGGTTATAACACAATACCATTGTGCCTAGAGCTATCAAACGCACAGACTTTTAATGAAATGATTTTGCAACATAAGCCATAGCACTCATTATGAAGTGAGGCAAAACCAGTACCAAAGTACAAAACATATATTATTTATTTACATGTTCTCTTTAACTATCTTACACGTTCCTAGCAGTTATATACCTTAGAACAGTAAGACCTGCATTTAGTAGTGATAATGTGGCACGAACGACATCTGAAATGGCATATGGCAAACAGAAGTAAAAACAGGCAAAAGGTACCTACAGAACAAGGAACTTCTCCCTGTAGTTCCCATCAGTTAGCAGAAACTCGCCTGAGCTCACATAATGCAGCTGGGCCTACTGGGGTATGAAATTATGTGGAGACCTAAGGAATCTGCCTACTACAATGCACAAATCTGTTTGAGATTATGAACTCTGCATGCTTCCACTGCTGTAACTAGAATGACATTTTAAACAAGGAAAATATGGCAAATATAATCTAACTGGGCACCTGATATTCAATATTACACTGGAGAAAATAGGGACTACTGAAAAATTAGCCAGGTAAACAAATTCCTACCAGAGAGAGCAAAGTTCTGAGGATAATGAAATAATGGTTTTTAGTAGAGCTTGTCAAGGATAAACTCTACGGATTTGGCAGAATTTTGTCTAACACTTTCACTTAATGAATTGACATAAAAAGAGTGGTAATAACATTAAATTTCTTGGTACAGTCCTTACCAAAAAAAGCAGTGGAATTCTATGAAGAAAAGAAGAATCAACAGAAATGGGACTCAATAGGCAGCAATGACGAAGTGAAATGCCTGAGACTGTAAAACAGTGAAATGCACTCCAAACATATATCAAGATAAGCATTTCTAGGATAGAACATAAAATATGAATTCCATTTGACAAGTTCTTGTTACGTTCTTACTGGACAGCAGGTATGATTTGAGTTATTCACAGAAAAAGTTGGAACAGATGTCTGCAAGGGCTGGTACAGCCAGCAGCACTACAGCCAATCTATTGTGTGAAAGGAGAGAACATGCACACCTACGTGAAAGAGGGAAGATAATCATTTATCTCCTCTGAGCATTTGCCAAGACATCCACACTTAAAGGAGCTCTGGGTGGGATGCTTTGTAATAGCATTTGTGTGATTCCAAATTAATAAACTTCAGGAAGAGGAGATAGGTTTTGATATAAAGTTTTCTGTTATCTACAGATACATTTGGCAGCTACATTTTCTTTGCAGTATTTGAAATAATCCATAAGGCATAAAAAGAGAATTCAGCCAAGGCAGGGCCCTAAGACCTCCACCCATACCCTTTCAAAATGTCAGACAGCTTTGAAGAACATGCTAAAGAATTGCTTAGAAAGAAGAAAATTAACAAGAAAAAGCCACAAGAAGCAACAAAGGACACACATTTAAAGAAGAGCCTGGTCCACTGCAGCAAACACTACTGACAAGGCAAGAAGAATGGTGATAGACTACTGTTTTTGAGATCTTGTCATCAGGGAGTTTGGTGAGAGCTGCTGCAGTTGCAAGCAAGGAACAGAAGCCAAAGTGTAGGATTTGTAGGAGAGAATCACAGAAGAGGGTCTCCAGACAGTAATTATAAACAGCGCCTTCAATGAGCTTAGAGATGAAGTAGAGATAGGCGATGAGATATGATATGAAGAACCAAGTAGGGTCAAAGGTGCCATTTTTAAGAGGCAAATGCTTGCTTATACTGCAATGGAAAAGAGCCAGAGGACAATGAGAGGTTAAGAAAGAGAATAAGGGAGGGATGAAATAAGAGGGAGAACAGCAAATGAGGTCACTAGGGCAAGTGGAAGGGGTACAGATGGAAAGTAGACAAGAAACTCCTGCTGCTTGACAGTGGAAGAGAAGGAGAAAAGATCATGGGAGGGGAATGACTGAAGACCACAATGTATCTATTTTTCCACCAGAGAAAAAGCAAGATCTTGTGTGAAGAAAAGAAGCAGAGGGAAAAAGAGGGAAGAGTCTGAGCAATAAGTTACAGAGACAACTGGGATTTAATTTGGGGATTCACTTAAGTTGGAGAATACAGCTGTTTTCTAAAAAAGATGGCAAGACTGAAAGAAAAGAGGAATTTGTAATGAAAAAGACTGTCCTTGTCTCAGGATATTCACCAGAGACACTCCTCAATACATGAGCAGAAGCGAATATCTGGGAGTTCACAAAGCAGACCTTGCAATGGAAGTGTTTAATTCTGAGTATGTGCTTAAATCTTTGCTGAATCAAGGTCAGGCATTTTAGTAGCTTAACTATGTCTTTAGCATGCCATCACTATAAGAGCTCAAGCAGTCGAAGCAGAAAGAAGAACCTACAATACATGAAGTTATCTACAAAGCTGCTTTAGGAATACAGAGGTAGATACTGTTTTTCTCAATCAGGTTCTTTGAAACCAAAATTACTTCCTTTTGTATAAAAGTGATAAAAAGATCTCTGCTTGCTTCCCCAGGCAGAGTTTGCCCAGTCTCTTGACTGTTTTTCAGACTTCATTGCAGGTGAGTATCATTTGAACTTATAAATTGCTTTCTGTGCATATAACAACAATTTAAAACACAAAACCCGACAAATTTACTGTGTAATATTTTGGACAAAAATGCTGAGCAGCCTCTGGGGACGGGGAGGGATAAGGAAGAGGAAGAGAGTTTTCAATTTCTTCCAATAAGCCAAAACTAAATTGCTGTGTTCCACAAATGGTATAGACAGTATAAAGACTCCAAGATCAAGGTGACTAGGAGCGGTGATAATCACCTCACCAGCCCAATGACTGTGAAGTGTAGGATATGAAACCACAAACAGGGTAAATGAACAAACTTTTCACAACCAAAGTGTTAAAATGAAAACGAATCCAAGCAGAAACTCAACTCCATGTTGTAATCAGCCCTTTGTCAGCTTGTTTCAGCAAGAGTTCGAGAGCCAGATCCACAGCTGCTACCACAGCTGGAAGCACATAGCCTCCTGAGAAGCCAGTTGCAGACTCAGATGCTGCTGTTTCCTGTTTATTATTATAGTGTAAGTTCGCATATAATTTACCATGTTCACTGCAGATGTATTTATTTTTATTGGATGTTCGTGCTAAAATGTATATGCCTATCATTCGGTGAATTCATAATATTAAGGTTGATATATTCTGCCTCTTTGCAAAGGAAGCCATTTGTTAGAAACACGCAATCTTTACTGTAAGGAGAGGGGAATACAAAGAAGAGAGGAGGGAAGTGAGATTCTTCTAGAAACAAAATCTCCAAGACAGCCTCAAAATGTGCAAATAAGGCCAGGATTTTTTTATGTACTTAATTAAAAAAAAAAAGCCCAGAAAATGTCACTAAATTCTGTGAGCCACTTCTCAACCCCTCTAAAAACAGAATACTGTTAGTATAATGAAGGGCCATTTCAGGTTTAATAACTGTGTCTAATTATCCATGCAACATTCAGTAACATACTACCAAACATTGTACGGTTATCTTATAATTTCATACAAACATTTTACATCCAATTTTACACTAACACTTGGAATGAAGAGAAATTTCTTTAATTCACAGAAGTATCACTTTTTAATTATTAAAAAAAAAAGTAAATACAATGCTGGCCCAACAGTAATATTTCCTATCTTACCGGCACAAAAGAATTGAGTACAAATTGGTATAATGTGGTTCTTAAGGAAAATCTTTCTTCTAACATAGTGTAATCATCCACCATGATAGAATTATTACAACAGTTCCTCCCTCATTTTCTTAACTTTTGTCCAGTAGAGAGAAACGCAGAGTCCCAACTGCTAGCAGTCTCTGGATTCTCAAACTTCTCCAGGGAACTGTGACCAGATGGCTTAATACTGTACAACCTCGTAGACTAGTTTACCATTTACACATTAAAATGTGCTCCTTCCAAGTCTGTTAAATGCTTGTCTACATTTTGTCGTTCCCACAGACTCAAACATAGACTCATTTACAGTGACACGAATGAGCTAAACTGGTTTTACTTTCTAAAGCAGTGACAATAATACAAATCACCCTGTTACTAATGTAATTGTGACTATGCCGAAGAACTACACAATCTAGCCTAACAATGAGGGTTTAACGCAATTCAGAAAAAAGCATACGTAGTCTAGCCCTAAGTATTCTAAAAAGCCAAAAAATATGACTTCTAAGTTTCTGTCTGTATTGGTAAAGTATACACAGCTTTAAACCACACTGATTTGTGCAAAACTGCATTATCGGAGTTTCATCTCATAGTACTTCTAAATGGGTATATGAAATACAGTGGTGTGAGGCCAGCCAAATGTCTTGAATTAAGGTATCTAAGATAAACTGTCAAAAATGAAAGCAGGGCATCACTGAACTGAATTACTAAAATCAAATTGTCTTGAAAATCAGAAGTTTCAGATAATCAAAGTTTCATTATAAAAATAAGCATTTCTGGAATTACTTGCTATAAGGTATATCAAAAGAAAACTATTGCATCCTTCCACATTTTTTTTCCAGAGTAAATGCAAATATCACTAGCAGAATGAAGAAAATTAAAGTTGATTCTTTCTGTTAGATTTTGTATTATTTTGTATCTTATTACTGTTTGTATTAACATAGATGTACGATAATAACAATTTACTATGATCAACAAGGAAGTATACATGTTTAAATATTAATGTTAAAATAACTTCATTATGACATAATAAAAATTCTATTGTTTTAGAAATTTTAATGATTCTGAGGTGCAATTGTATGTATGATATTTATCTGCCATAGAAAAAAAATGTTCCTAAATTTCATGTGTATCAACTGGTATTGAATTCCATACAAACAGTGGTGTTTGCCAAATATTGACACAATTCAATCATCTTTTTCATACTGTGAACTTCAGCATACTGCTGAATGCAGCATACTGCATTCTTAAAAATTATAAGACTATAAATAAAGGAATTATATACATCAGTTTAGAATTAATGTGTGATTACGCGTGCTTTAATTTATGAAGCAGCAGCTTTGTAAGGAAATGCTTCCAGAGTTAGAAGTTATTTTACAGCAAACATTTCCATCTGTTTTTCTAACACTGAAGCTCTAAACATTTGCATACACATTCAGATTTGGACATGCACATGCAAATAGTCCAAACGGCCTCAAAAGGGCTATTCACAGGAAATTTTTTCAGGACTGTGACATCTATACAGCTTTTAATTACAGGTCATGGAGAGGTGCTTTTTGGTAGATTAAAAAAATGAAAATATGCAACCTTTCAGCTTTATGTTTCCCATTAATTTTCTTTAGGACAAACACAGTCCTATACAGAACCAAACATTTCAGAGGAATAGTATGATACTGCTTCACTGTCACAGAACAAAAGTAGGAACTGAAGTGCCATTTGTGGAGGGTGGTGGAGTGTGGACAAGAAACTCCTTAATTTCTTACTGGCCCTCTACTGCAGTAATTGCAATTTCTCTTTTAAAATTATGTAATATATTAACTTTGAAGAATGTGGCTTAAACAGAATTTAGTTAACTTTTTCACCATACGTACTTTTACATTAAAATTACATTTAAAGTAAAACACAATCCAAGTGACTACTTAGAACTAGCATGTGCCACGGTTTTTCACTAATCCTGGATTATCTGAGTTCATTTTTAACCACTGAAAAATATTTGATACTTGTAATAGTACCTGAATTATGCATTAAAAGATGCGATCCTAAAACCAACTGTATTTTGTGCCATGTCACATGCAAAATATGCATAGTAGTCATTAGCTGACCACACAGTTTATAACACTGATTTGGCATAGTGTCTTCATAGAATGTGTCCCAGATGTTATTGTAAAGTTTCTATGCATGTACAAAAAAAAAAAAAAAAAAAATTAAAACCCCTTTATGATGCTACTAAATAGTCAAACTTCTATGACCACATGCAAGATTTCAATTCTTCATAAACATTTGAACTAATTTAGTAAACATTTAGAAAATTGTGTACTACTTTACAGATTTTAAATGTGACAGCTGACAACATAAATTTTCTGGATGATGATCGAGTCAATGTTAGTGCAGCTGTAGCAACAGTAAGACATGCAAAAGTTTAACGTTTAGTTTCAACCTATTTGAGTGCATTTTTCATAAGATTCAAGGATTGCCAATGATTTACACTCAGTACATAAATACTAAATTGCCAGTAAAAATGGGAAATAAAATTTGAACCCCTTAAAATCATTTTTGGAAATATCTTTCAACTGCACAAATAAGGACTTAGGGCAAGACACTAAATTATCTATTTCCTGAAAATAAATAACACTGTAAACAACAATAGCGCTTTAGAAAGGAAACGATGACTGTACTAAAATTAATATAAATACAATTCATGCATATTTGTATTTTTATTACTTAAATAATTCAAGCAAAATATTTTGCCTACAAAATTTATATTAGAAACCAAAATGTGTAGTCCTGGGAGTTTGCGTGTGTAAAGGCGGCAGAGTTTGGCCACAGCTCTTTAAAGCAGCTATTCTCTAAGAGATCGATTAAAAAGTTAATTCTCAATGCACAGAATGTAAATCTTTGCCCTTACATTCTTCAGCTTCATTTTGTGCTACTTTGCATCACAAAGACTATCAATATATTCATTCTATCTGTTATTATTTTTATAAATTACAAAGCTTGGATTGTTCTAGCATTCAGAGAATCTTGCAAAGGTTATTAAAATGTTTTAGGGAAAATGGCATTTATTTCATTCGTCACTAATTCTTTTAATAGCAGCTAAGTATAGGACTAGTATATCAAGGTCACAAATCACAAGCTCTGATAACTAACTCTTGATCATTTTATCTCCAGGAAAAAGTCACTTTGATTGCAATTAATATTTCTACTAAATATATTTTTAAGTTTCACTTCCTGATTGTCTTTTCCACATTCTGTTTTATATCATTAAATGCAACGTAAAGCTCCACAAGTCCAAAGGTACTGCAATATACACATAACCTGATTATATTTTCTCTGAGTTAAATGATCTCATATTGGATCACTATTTTGTTTTTTTTTTCCTCATTCTTTTTTGCCTTGTGGCCATATACAATTGATCAGGTAGTTAACAATAAATGTATGGGAATGTTGTAGAATCCTATCATGGGAACAGCTATTTCCATCACATGTCAGTGTATCAGCCAGAATAATTGCTGCTGGCACATTACAAATGCCTTAGACGCACATTCTCTGCAAGAAAAGCAGCAGGGTTCCAACTTCTTAAGCATGTGCAAACTAGTGCAGAGAATATAAGTTACCATTTTAAGCTTCAGCATCAGCCTAGAGTCCACCACAGGGGGCTTCTTCATCACCTGCAGTTTACATCTTCAGCAAAGTCCATTTGTTGACGCCCGTAGCTATCCAAAAATATATGCAATCCACAAGCTTTTAGGATTCCCTTGATTGTTGGCTGGCTCTACTGGGCCATTTGTTTGAAGTTTGGTAGTGAAATACAGGAACATGAAAGAGAAAACACTGTTTGACATGCGCTAATCCCTGAGAGTCCTCCTGGAAAACTTAAGTTGCTAGTTATGCTCTCAGCTCAGAGTTTAGTTTCAGAAAAACACAGCAAACAGTGGTAGTAGAGACTGGTTAAATAGCAGACTTCTTATAAAAGACGTTGCTCAGGAAGGCAAAGCCTGACCCAAGAGATAAGCCGCTAGTTGGAGTATTTAAACTCTGGTACAATTCTATTGTTTCTTAATAAGGTTCTATACTTCTCTATCCAAGTGATTGTCCACCCAAAAATGGGCCAGACCAGGCCAGGCAAAAAGGACCTAAGCATGTATGAGATGTATTATAAACTCTTTTCTCAAGGCAAACACTATCACTATTTCTGAAGGAAAGACAGATCTCAGTAGTTATCCCCAGACAGGTTTCCATGAACTGAGCCTTTGAGGCATCTAACTCTACTTCTTTTCAGCTCCAGGTATTTCCTGAGCCTGATGTAGTTTGTCTGACTAGTAATCTTCAATGAATCTCAGTGTTCAGTTTCATCTTGAAACATGAATTTAAACATTCTTTGTGTTCACAAACAATCTTAGATATGAAGCTCTGTGTAATGCAACAGAAAACAAAAATGAAAAAGACTGTCAAAGGGTCAGTACCATTCAGGAATTCTGAAATTTTAAAAGAAAATATTCTAGAAAAAGATAAACAGTGGAAGATTTCAGAGTTTCATGCTCTAAATACTCAATATGGTTCAGCTCCTGGAGTTTTCATAAGAACTTTAATCAAAAATGTTTTTTTTTCTTTAAGAATAAATTTGTTGCATTATTTTTATATTTTGATTCTACAGTGTGTGAAGTGATACATCGTCAATACTACTATAAAATAGATGCATTCGGGCTATTGTTTTAAGGTTAAGAAAACACTGTCAGCAACGCAAAATAAGTTTTTTTCTGTCATCTGTGATGGAAAAAATTGCATAATAAAATGGATATGTATATGCACCCTTTTTTTTTCCAGCAATTTCCAGATAAATCTAGTTGCCACTAGTAGTTGCAAGATATAGAATAGAATTATTAAATATATTCACTTTGGAAAAAAATATCACAATAAAGGCTATTATTTCATTAATTTATTACGTAAAAATCTGGTAATATACTTTTCTACTGGTAAAAAAAATAAACCCTGTAACAGTATTCCAATAATTCTATAATATTTAAGAATCTTTATATTTACCCACGCACTGGAATATTCATATTTCTTGCTGACTTAGCAACTTCTTCAAATTTTTCTATGCTTTCTTCAATAGAGCAATTAATATTCATTTTGCTAAAAGATTCAGACGCTGCACCAAATACTGAGACCTCTGTAGCCCCTGCTGCAATCTGAAAAATACATTTCAACAGAACAGAAGTATAACACTACATTAGAAGATGAGATTAAGTATTTAATTTATAAGACCTCCTGGAACTTTAAACTACATTATAAGTCTTCTCTATTTCCAAAGTATAAGTTTAATTACTTATTTTTAATCTACTGCATACAAACCAATCAAATCTAACTTTGAGTTCATTGCCCTATGACAAATTTCCTTTATTGTCTTGGCAATTGGAAATACACATATTTTTAAAGTGATAAAATATAAGCATTAAAATGTAGGAAATTATATAAACATACTATGAAAATAACAATTGATACTTCATTTTTCACAAAAGATCATATAACATCTCTGAAATATTCATCCTTTGTACCAAGCAGTTCCTTGCAAATGCCAGGAAGTCATTGTCACAAGATCTGTAACCTGCAAGTACATAAAGCAGCAACAGTAAACAATAAGATTTCCTTGATACAGCTCACCGTAGGATCAAGAGCTCCACTGCCACTGGTGTTACAGCTGATGTGGATAACAAAGAAAGAGAGTACCTGGAGTCTGCTGAGAAAAAGTCTCAGAGCAAATATCAGCCTAGAAAATGCCTAGTGTCCAAGTGTGTCCTTCACTGAAGGAATGACTAGCTTGTAGTCATACTCAGTAAATCAACTAACAGGAAGCAAATCAGAATGCTGAGAAAACATTTAAGCTGAGGAAAATAGCTAATTAATTATTTCTCATTTTCCAGTACAAATACTAGTAGTTTTCTCTCTCTAGCTCACTTTTCCCTTAATTTTCTGTTCCTGTGGGATAATGTCTAAACTTCAGCACCTATAACAGAAACAAAACCCTTTCAAATTAAAAAAAAAATCAAGAAAGAACACATTAACCACCTGCAACTATTTTTATATTGTTTTCCCTTCACTATATCACTAAGTAGGGTATGTAGAGATCTAATTTAATTTATACAAGTTACCACTGCAGACAAAGTTGGCTGACTATTGGTAGCTGACTCACCTATGTATAGAGTTCTATTTTAACAGAGGTTGCATATGTGGTATAGAAAATGAATGACAGGCTACACCACAACTGTCCATCCATAAAGCAATGTGCCTTTCAAATATGGCTAGTCCTCTATCAAGGCAAAGCATGGAAGCATGAAACATTTTCAGAAAACAAACAAGAAAAAACAATGTAAAGACAACTATCAATATGCAACTGCTTTATGAAGACGGAATTACACCATTTTGTGTCTTAACATAATGAATACTTACTTTGTATGAACTGGAACAGTTAAGAACTTTTGAAATGAAAAGAAAACTTTAAGATATCTAAGACATTCCTATAAACCATTTTCATTTAATTCACTCACTACTTTCTAATAAGAAAAAAAATTCTTCAGAAACTTTTCTAGTGCCAACAAGTCAAAGAAAGAAAAGGAATTCTCTTTCTTTTTATGCAAGCATCACTTATACGAATATGCAAGGACTGATTGATTTTTCTGCTGAAGCTTCAGTGTACAGAACTTGACATCACTTTGTAAATTTGGTCATTTTTCATGATCAAGGCAGAGTTTTTCACTTTAAAAAAGATTGGTTCTAGCAGGACAGGGTACATGATACTAAATAGCTAGTTTATGGTACTAAACTGAAAATGAAGGAAACTGTGAAAACATGGAGGAGGTAGTTGTGAATGTCTTCTACAAATGCACTTACAGCTGAATGAAAACCTTTGAGATTAGGCGTGAGAACGGGATACTGGACTCCAGGATGCCGCTCAATGCCTCTCATTACTTCTTTGTGATCTGCCATCTAAAATACAGAAAAAATTTGCATTTATTGGCAGCTAATTTTTTGTATTATATATCTTAAGCAAAAAAACACTGTCTAGTTTGGGTATACAGTTCATAGAAAAGGATAACAGCACAGGGTTTAAACCGAGGATGTACAAGCATCTTTTTCTTGTATTTCTTAACTTTTGAGTACTTGAGTTGCAAGCATTTCAGTTTTACGTGAATACAGAATTGTGATTCATATTTCTACAGTGTTTTGTTTCATGTGCATCTGTAAAAATATAAACTGCATCACACACTGACAGACTTTTTATGATGCTAATCACCAATTGTTACTGCAACTTTAAACCTACCTTGAGGGACTCCATAGGTGAAATCAACAGAATAAAAACCATCCAAATCTTGAAAATGTAGCACTTAAATAAATGAGTGCATAGTCTTCTCTTAAAAAATACAACAAAATCCAAATTTCTGCACAGTGCAACATCAGGACTTTTTTCCAAAAGAATTATTTTATTGTAACAAAAGTCAAAGAACAATACTTCAGTGAAGCATTAGTTTTCCTCAGCCTCCCCTTACAAGAGAAATTGTGCCTTTGTAAGACACACTTACTCTTTCCTCACTCAAGATTAAATATATCTCCATGTATTAATCAGGAAGAAAAATCAAGGATTTATTTGTGTATTAAACTGTAGATTATTTAGGCGATTTATTTCTTTAAAAAAGTGGGAGAAAAAATTTTTTTTAATGTTGCCCATGTTTGAAAACAATAAAGATAATAACACATGCAATTCATACTTGGTATCTTACAGATTTTGAGTTTTAGAAATATCAATCTACATAGCATGTTTTAAATGCTCACATAAGTTAAATTTCCAAACAATCAATACTTGTTGTTATATTTAATTGGATTTCTGATTATTTTCACACTTGTGCAAAGTCAAATTAGGAGTACTGTATGAAAAAAATACATGAACTATGAAGCCTTCACTACTTGTTATTTGGAACGGTAAGATATTGATAGCTTTGCAGTACCAGAATTCTAAGTATATTCTTGATTACTAAGTGCCAGTACTACCAGCAACCTAGAATCCCATGTCACTGGTTTGCAATTATGAAAATGGCTGAATTAAATATATCAGAAAAATGCATGCCTGTCTCCTTCAGTGTAAGCCCAACGTACAACTATAAAGAAGATGATACATGGTATGTATGCAAAATGCCCATACAGACAGAAGCAACTTATTTCTCATCAGGAATCAAGTAATTGTACAAAGCAAATTTCTGTAATTGCTTCTATGTAAACTATATCAATCTTGATACCTAACATATTTGATAAACTTACAAAAAACCATTCTGTACTGCCTGATTTAAGAACAATTTTTCATTCTTCAATTTAATAGAATATCTTAGGGCAAAGGAGGATGTTTAAAACTAAATGATTAAATAAATGGAAAATGTTGGAACTAATTCCACACTTTAAAGTTCTAGCCCAACTTAAAATATATTTGAAAACCAAAATGACACAGTTTCAAAATGCATAAAGCTGCCAGGTCCAAATAATGCAGTACATTTGTCCTGTTACTGTTTTTCCTGTAAGTAAAATCCCATTTTAACACATATTGCATGTTAGAAGATTTTAAATTGTAATAAAATATTTCTTTTCCAAATTTATTTAAAAATAAGCTTTCTAATGGTAGTTATTTAAATTTGTGCCATTTAGGCTATAGGTGTGGGATCCTGTTTACATTGCATCTTGTTACTGTTGAACTTTTTCTTTTAGCTTTTTTTCAGCAACAGAATCTCTGCAAAAAAAAAAAAAAAAGTGGATGGGAAACCATAAAAGAGCTTAAAAATACTAAAAAAAAGAAATAAGTGAATGAGTAATCTAAACATAACCAAGAATTTTATTCCCATGACCCATGAAAATAAAAAAGAGCAAAGAAAAGACAAAGTCAAGACCGCGCTTCCTATCAAAGGAACACAATCTCATCTTTTAAATAAAGAAACATTTTAAACACAACTTTAGTCATAAAAATAAAGTATTCAGACATGAATTTAAGATAAAAAGGGATTGTTCATTTTTTTCTGAAACTGTCAAATCAGTGCTAAATTTGGTACTCTTACTGGCTGATAGGAAAAGGAAATAATTAAAGAGGAAATGAAGAAGTCCACCTTTTTTTTTAGACTTTTCCCTCATATGTTTAAAAACTTTGCATTATTCTCTGATGCTGTAACAGCAAAGTTTGATGACACTTAGCACAGGCACTTTAATGAACACAAACAGACAGTATATTGCCACCAAAGAAATTCTGCATTACCACTGTTATCTTTCTCTTATCCCTTCTTTGGGTTCTTCTCTGATGACCCCAGAAACACTGAACTAAATAAGGGTTTTCTCTGCTATCTCAAGAACAAGAAAAATTATGATCATACCATGTTTTTCTCAAGAGAAAGTCTGGAATACAGTTCAGTTGCAGGACACATTCTCAGTTTAAGCAGGACAAACTTTTTAAACATTTGCATTATACATATAAAATGCAAATAAAAATGTTAAAAATTAATATTTTCTCACATCAATTACATTCATGTTTTACTTTGTAAATAACTTGTTTGGTCCTTACTAAACATACAAATACACAAACGTTTCTGTGCATTCAGGGGAACTTTAGCTTTAGAGTCAGGGAAGTCAGTTGCCTCAGTTTGGTACTAGGGAACATTTCTGAAGTATCCCCAGCTTGCACAAATTCTGTGCAATTAGGTTTTTCTCCTCTGATTCCAGGGAATTTTTTATGTTTGGGAGTGATGATGACGTCTAAGATTTCAGCTTTGGAAAAAAGCAGAAAGCTGAAAGAAGAAATCTAGAAGCAAGAAGAAGCTGGAAGAAGGCTCAGCAGAGGCTCCTCCAAACGGCTGTTACAGCTACCTCCCTTCTCAGACAAAAGCTGAGGCTCTAATGCTTCCTCCCTGCTAACAAACAGTACAGCTGTGGAACAACCAAGCCATGCTTGGCCATGTACCCGTTGACTAGATCCTGACTATGTCTCACAGATGTGACTTCCTATCTTGAACTGCCAGATCACTGTGGACTTGTCTCAGTACGCGTACTCTTGCCAGCCCAGGTTACATTTGCCTCCACTCCTGGGCACTGTCAGAGTGCCCCTCTGTCAACAAGGCACTGCTTGTTGGCACTGCTTCATCAGCAAAGCCTCTACTCCCCTGGTTATTATGCTTGGATCAGGTTCCCTTTCTCTTCTGGAGCAATCTGTTCTTGCTGTTCCCTAACTCTGTTGAGTTAGGAATTTAACCAGTTTTCTGCAGAGCTTTTGTTCAACTGTTAAGACTATGTCTGCACTCACTACTGGCAACTCCCATCCCAGGGCATGCAACGTGTGGCTGTGGCTAGCATTAGATTACAATTAGAAGCTATATAAAACCTTCCTGCTTCAACAAACCCTTCAGTGGACTCAAGCGAATACAATAAAAGTACTTTCAGCTTGTTATTTTTCATTGGAATACACTGTTGGACAAAGACATAAAGTTAGATAAAGGTATGTATAGTCCTTATCTATATAATACGTATAAGTTTTGAGACCACATTTTAATAATTAGCCCAACTTCAGTAAATCTAGATAAAACCATAAAACTTGAAAATTGTGTAAATTGCATCCGACAACAGCACCTGATTTTACAAAAACAACTTATTACTCCTGTTCCACTTTCTTGGATAAGTATACAGGCAATACTCTTGGAAAACTCCACTGCATGGAATGATGTGTAAATTTGAAGTAGAAATTGTGATGATTTTACATACCTGAGGCACCCATTTGGATGAAACGAAACTAGTCACTTCTATTGCAGGCAGGCCTGTTTTAGAAAGCCGGTTGATTAACTCTATTTTGGTATCAGTTGGGACAATCACCTGTGAACATGGAGACATATTATCATAAAGTATTTTGTGCAGCAAGACGTTTTAATAAGTGACATGTTCCTAGCACGTAATCAATACATGTGTTATAAAATAATGAACTATACTTGTACTGTGCTGTTTATTGAGAGCAGAAGCTACCATTCAGGGAAAGCACTAGATGGTATGCAAGATTCTATTCCATTTTTTCCACCACAAAAAAAAAAAAAAGAGGAAACACTTCCGTATAACTGATTATAGATCTGTCCTCACATCAGCCTGGCGAAGAAGTAACAAAAGAAACTGTAACACAGAATAGTCCAACCAGAGAAACACTGGGGTAAAAAGAAAAAAAGCTCCACAGCCGAGGCAGTGTAGTTCTCCTATTCTGTAGTACTATTAACTCTACCTACACCTTTTATGTAAGTAACAATTTATACAAGATTAATCTCCTGTTTATGGAAAGGGATTATTGTTTTGGTTTTGACAAAAGTACTATATTTTAAACAGTCTCTTTCAATCTACTTCTATAATTCCCTATACTCCTTTAGGCAAACAATATCAGAGGAGTATTTTTTTTTTCTACCCAAAATTTCATTTCATAATTTCATTTCATCAGGAATTATGACAAAATCTGTTGTACTATTCCTACTGTATACATACACACTACATATTACAAAGACAGCTAGCATTTTGTAGTGTTTACTAATTATGTCATAACAGAATGTGATTAGCTGACAACAATTCCAGAGAAAAAAATAAAAGGTGGTTGAATAAGATAAAGGCTACTTAACTAAGTATAGCAAGAAGTGATGCAATTTAACATTTGGCTAGGCAGTAATACACTTTAATTCTAACGCGTAAGACAGTTATTAATATACATAACTACATTTATTGTATAAAATAATAAACAAAATAAAATAATTAACATGACGCATGTATTTTAAGCAATGAAAAGAAACTGATATCCATGTCAAGATACACACACACAAAAAAATACCTTTTCATTTTGTAATCCATCCCTCGGCCCAACTTCTACAATCTTTACGTACTCAGGCAGTCCAGATGCTTGGGATTCCTGAAACACAAAACAATGAAGATCTCTAAGATAAAAGGCACAGCTTGTACTTGTCCTATTACTCCAGGTATAAAGTCATACTGTCAACAGTAAGCTGTTAAAAAATCTGTGAGATATGTTGCACACCTTGCATTAGGGAATAAAAAGCAGAAGTTATCTGCATGTATGTTCCACGGCTCCTCTGAGGCCACAAATGTTTATTATAAGAATGTACATAAAACCTAAATGAACATTTTGTTTTACAAAGTGAGAAATATTCCCATTTCAAAAAGCTTCCCAACAAAGAAATGACCCCATCCTCCAAACTTTTACCTGAATGTTCTCAATTTAACCAAACAGTTACTTCTGTGTAAAGGTTTGCAAGACTAGGCTATAAATCTGAAAAGAACAGAGCAAAGCTGTCAAGAAATGTTGAAGAGATTATTAGTGAAAGATGAAAGTAATTCCTCTGCTGGAAGATGAAGGCTTTAAAGGATTTAAAGGGGAACAAGGAAGGCCCCTGGTAGACAAGAAGAATTTTCCAGGTGTAAGAGCAGAAAAAGCAGGAGGCTCAAAGTAGGGAAAGAAGGCAGCAGTAAGGTTATAGGGCTAAGGAGAGCATGGGGAGCTGAAGGGGAAGGAACAAGAAACAAGAGCAGAAAAGCAGGTGAGGGGAAATGAAACTTCCTTTTTTATTATTTAGCTGCTCTGTTATTGAATCAAGTTGACAGGTGTGGCAGTTAATGTAACCTGCGCCTTGAAGTCCCGAAACATTTCAGAGTAGTTGCTCAGATTGACCCCAAAATGCCATGTGTCTTTAAAAAACAAATCAAATGGCCAACTTTGGGCAGGCAGCCAGCTCCTGGATGAGCAGACAGGATGAAGAATACAGGCAGCCCCTCCAGGAGCTCTGGAGGTACCCTGTTCTCTATATTGCACTGAATCCAGAATCCTATTTGGTGTCTTCAATTCCTGTTAAAACCCTTGATGGGATTAGTGCTAGCTACTTGCAGGACTGCAGCTCCCTCACAACCATGACCTCCCTTGGCAGCTAAACTCCACTGCATCCATGAAGCTGTCAGCTCCGGGGGACCAATCCTGCATGCAGGAGTCAGAGCTTGCACAGAGATCAGGCATGGCCCGCAGAAGTCGTTTCTGCCACACGTGAATAAGACCACTCATCTCACAACATTCAAAATGTGCTTTTCATCCCTTCCTTATTAGTAGCAATAGTGCAGTTCGAATCAACTGCTGCTAATTTCTCCTCACAGCAATGGAAAACGAGCCATCTGCACCATACTTCCTCAGCACCTTTGGTTTTCCTCTGCGTTCTCAGTGCCTGTGGATTAAAGGAAGCTCTCTACAGTAACAGGCAGCATACTGGCCAAAATACAATAAACATATTTCAGTGCATTTACTGTATATTTATCTGAGCGCAGTAAAAAGAATGGGAAACAGCTGTATAGTATCTATTTGATCACGTGGAACATCTGGTAAGTTAAAACTTTGTCAGGCTGTGCTAAGCCCACACTCGCTGACAGTATAAACCTACTTAAATGGGAAGGTAAAACCTTCACATCTGCTGCATATTGTTCCTCCTTTTTTTTCTCCCCCTCGAGTTATTTTCACAAATATGCCATAGCTTCAAGCATAAATCTGGGTTATTTCATGATTATAGATCCTTCTTGTTACAAGACAAATGCCACACTGTTGCTGTGAATAGAAGCTGTGACTGGGAGAAAAAAAAAAGGTTGGAGTGAGGAGAAAGAAAAGAAAAAAAAAAAGGAGCTAAAATAGATTATGTAAAGCAAAGCTTCATTTAGAGTATGAAAAATATCCATAAAACTTTGGTGGCAAAAATGTACAATTCCTAGTCCAAATCCTGTAAATCCTGCTCAGTTCCTACTGTGGTAAAACTTCCGTTCAAGTGGAAGAGCTGTACCTGTCCTTACAGAACAGCTCACACAGCTGTACTATGTGTTGGAGCCACCTACACAGCCAGCCAACTGGAGCTCTGCAGCCCTTGGGACTTCACAGAGGACAGCGTGAATGATGCTGCAGAAAGACATACCAGTATTGATTTATATTTTCCACTTGTGATATTACACGCATAAAATATCTGATTTTCTCTGTAGCCTTCCTGCTCATTAGTCGGTCCCAATTTAAACTGTGTTCTTGACCACAGACCACAGGATGGTTTTCACAAGGGTAAGACACAAAATGGAAGTTCAAGGCAGTGCTACAGACAAATACACTCTTGAAGCTGATGAACTAATGGCTTAGAGTGAACATCTTGGCTCTTGGTCCAGGAAAGACTTGTTTTGCATTAAATTTCATCTGATTTCACCTTTTACATTCTATTGCTCCTGTCTTCAAGGTCACCTACCTCCTCCTGTGTGCTATCCAGTGTGGTACTGACAGGGTCTCCTGTATTTCTGTCACCAGTAGATATTACCACCCTGATATTTCGTAATTAAAACACTTGGACTACCATGAGCACCTCATTTTAGCACAAACACATTTAATTCAATACATTTGAGTTAGCATTATTGAAGAAACATGTTAAACAAAATGACCTGGGGATCTCCACTAGCAATGTCTCTTCAGTCTAATACATCTGCTTTCAACATTATCTCTTATTTCCTCCTCAGCCAGCTTCTTACTCATCTCACAATTCCTCTTCTCATCATCCTTCTCCCCAACTTCACACACAAATTCTCTCGTGCTGCACTGCTGAAGCTCAGATAACAAGTAAAAGGGACGCAAACACGAATTCAGACCCATTTGTACTATTTATGCATTTTATAGTGCATGATCACCAGATAGAAGTCAGAAATAATACAGGGACTATGTGACTACATGTTCCATCTTCTAAGGTGAATTACATTTTTTATAGTCTGTGCTCCAAATTGAAACAGAGGGGAAAGGAACACCTCTTCACCTTCACCTCACTTGTCCTGTGTTCACAGGACTCAGTAACCAAGCAGTCAGGACTTTCTTCCAAGAAGCTGGAGATACATACTTGGCAATGGAATCGGGAAAGCAGACTCCCTGCTTTCTTGCTCAGTCTTCTGATCACAGTGTCGCACGTGCAGAATATTTAGATGCCACTTAAAACACAGCTGAAGAAGTGAGCGCAGCCACCATCCATTCTGTGCCAGGCTCAATGCCATTTGCATTCACTAGGCAAACATCAAATCCACAGAACAGACTTAAGTCTTGAAGAGTTTATGTGGAGTTTAAACATTTCTGTTTACTATCTGAATGGCATTAGACCTTAACCAGGACTTCCTGAATTGAGGGACAGAGTCCCCTTAACTCTAAAACGGGGATTTTAAATGTGCACCATCCCGCTGGGTAAAAGGGAAGGATTTTCAGAAGAGAAAGACTTAAGAGAACTTTGATACCGTTGAGTATGGCATTAAATGGCCTACTTCTGTAACGAACAGAAAAATGAGAAGTAGTTTTTGTATTTGAAGGGAATCCAAAAAAGATACACTCTACAGAAATACACAAGTATTTATGTTAGGCACGAAACATGCCAGGCAAATCAGCTTTGTTTCAGAAAAATGATGCTTAATTGTATTATATGAACTACTTTCATGTAACAAAGTATAAAAAGTAGTTATGGCAGATACTTAGAGGTGACTGTTTATTGAATTATATACTGGCTCTGTTAAAAAGTAATGACTACCAAAGCACAATGTTTGAAATATCAAAAAGGAAATAGATGACATAAAAGACTAGGAGCCTGGAAAATTTGTTTTTTCCATGTATCAAGCCTTGCCAAGGGAGAACAAAAAGCATATAAAACCACAAAAAACTGCCTCCCTCAAAACAGAATCCAGCCAAAGAGTCTTTAAAAAAAAAAATATCAGAAAAAAGAAAGCTACACTATTCAGCTTAAGGCACTGGATGCCAAATCTCTGTAAGGAAATATTTTCCCTGAGTTATAAATAGCTGAAAATTCAAGTTTATTATAGAAAATCCTAGTAATTCTTAATTAGAGAAGTATAATTTAACATAACCATAAATGTAATCAAATTAAAGAAACATCCTTTTTTAAGCTCTCTCACCGCTTCAAAACTTCTAATAAAGGCACCGAGGTTCATTCAGACTTCTGACTTTTACTCCATGCAGCTCATCTACATGGGGATTAACAGCACTGGCAAATATTACCCAGAGATGATCAAAACTAACTGAAGGAACCCCAAAATAAGGGAGAATAAGCTGAAGGTTTGGTCTTTTCAATCTGTCTAACCAAGATGAAGTTCTGCTTTCCTTTTCCACAAGGTGGTGTTCTGCCACAGAGGACAACTGAGCACAGGCAGGTCCATCTCGTAGAAAATTTGCTCAAGAGAATGGTTTTAAAGACGAATCAGCAGGGATGTGGCATCATGACCTCGTATGCACACGTGCAGCAACATGGATAAATGTCCAAAAACTGAGAAGAGGCTCTGAGATAAAAAATACAATTGCTGGAAGGAGAACAAAGAGAACAGTGGTCAATTTTCTGAACACACAAACATCTCTAAACTTTACAAGACACAGAGGAAATAAACAGGAAAAAATTAAAATCTTACTACAAATCAAATAATGATTGAAGTGATATTGCAGAGATTTGTTTATATAGTTCACACTACAGGAAGATGGATATAAGAGATATTCATTCCCAAATTAACTAGGGGAAAAGGTGGGGAGATTCACCTTGAGATATGAAGAATATATACAGATACTCAGAAAGCAGAGGGACAAATCTGGTGAATATCCCTCCAAAATGATAAAATGAGCATCCATCCTAGAATGTCCACCACATACTGCTGACATACCCACTGGATGACCACTAGCTAGGAGCACATATCAATAGTAAAATAATTCACCAGCCCTTGAGTAATTTTCCACAATTGTTCGTTTGATATTATTGCACACTCACAACTTGAATGACAGAACAGAAATACCACAGTGAAATCCTTTGCAAATGCTTTAGACAGCAGGACTAACATTCTAAATTCCATTTCCACACTGGAGAAACAAATACAGAATCACAGAATGGTTGAGGTGGAAGGAAACTCTGGATGTCATTCGGTCCAACATCCCCTGCTTAAACACAATGCATTTCAATAAAGCAATACATGATAACACTTAGGATTATCATTCTTTTCCATAATCGTGACTGATTAATTAAATACTGGTTGATTTATTATCATACTTAATACTGACCAATTAATTAAAATAATTGTTGTATTGTCTTTTACAAACTCTATTTTGTTCATTTCTCCAGTCTGACAATTTTTACAAAAAATAAAGAAGTTACTTGGAAAATTCAGAAGATGGATGGTACCTGAGTAACCAGTTCTACAGAAAAGTACTGGGATATTAAACTGGACAGCAAACTGAATATGAGTCCATAACATCATGCTTACAAGAGAAAAAGAAAATGAAACGATAAGGCTAATCTTAGGATACAAACAGATGTCAGAGATAAAAAGGCAGCACGGCACTTGATGAGTAGAAAAACTAGGCCTAGTTTTGGACTATCTGCTTCAAAAAAAGAATTCAAACAACCAAAGAGCAGCAAAATAGGAAATCAAAGTAATTAGTTAATGAACTTCACTCTATGAAGCAGAGTTGTATGCAGAGTTAAACATCCACATGCAAAGAACCCACAACCGCCCTGTGCAACATGTGCCGGAGTCTGACCACTCTCACAGTACAAAATATTTTTTCTGATCTTTAAATGGAATTTATCCTTCAGTTTGTGCCCGTGGCCTCTTCACCTCTCACTGAGAAGAGCCTGACTTCAACCCACCGGGTATTTATTAATATATACACTGATAAGATGCCTCAAGTCTTCTTTTCTTTGGGCTAAACAACCTCAACTCTTTCAGCCTCTCCTCATCTGAGGGATGCTCCTATCCGTTATCATCTCTGTGGCCCTTTGCTGGACCCAATCCAGTACGTCCATGTGACTTGTACTGGGAAGTAAACATACAGCTATCACTTCAGCCCACCTCTTCAAATTTAATTTGAATGTGCTTGTAACTTTTATTAGAAGGCTTGTGAGAGCTCATTAAAGAGTAATGATTTAGATATATCAGGAAATTACCCGAATTGAGAATTCATTATTGCAAAGTAATAGATCTAACATTTCCACCATCATTTCCTTTAACTGTGAAGTCCAAATATAATCTGCTATCACACCTATTAAATTGTTGCAAGGCTGTTTACAACTAAATACAAGTCATTCAAAAACAAAATAAATGTGATTTTAAACACAAGGGGAATTCAGCCAAACTATAAATGCTTATGCTGCCAGAGTGGCCAGCTCGTTGATATAATTAGGTTAATAAAGAGGACTGTAATGGTCAAGATAAAAGTAGAATCACTAAGGTTGGAAATGACCTCCAAGATCTTCTAGTCCAACCGTCCACCCGCCACCAATATTGCCCAGAAAAGTAATTAAATGCAAAGATATTGCCTAACAAACAGTAAGAAAAATGTTACCTTTGTTTAGATAACCTTTCATAAAAAGAATTCTATCAAGTGAGCAGAATTTTCGTGAACTGACAGTTCCAAAATTAACAAATGACATTAACAGATTTTTTAAAAACATTGTACTGTTAAGAAAAATACACAAAACTAGAAAGTTAGGTCACATTAACTACACTACTCATGAACATATGCTCATGAATTTAAAAAAGCAAAATATGATCCATTCACAACTGTTCCTTTTGGAAATCCTTTAGGATAGAACAGAATAGAATAGAAAGCTACACCAGTCAAGGTTTAAAAGCAGTATTCATCTCAAGGTTAATGAATCTCAGCTCATTCCTATTGTAAATGTACGTGTACTTAGATGACTTAAGTGTTCTGGCCTCCAAGCGTGGCTCCGGAAGGGCACTGGTCACATCTCACCCATTTACTACAGGTCCCATTCCAAACTTGTCAAGATGTCTATATACTGCAGAGCATCTGAAAAGGCAACCGAGCCAAACTTCTAAATAGTCCCAGCCATACAGATGTCTGATGTCTAAATTCTTACTGCAGCCGAAGGCGCTTTATTTAATATAGTTGATGGAGATAAAGTACGATTCAGTTCACCCTGAAGCTGAATTCTAGTGGCTGACAAGCTCTTGTTACTATTGACCTGCCCAGCAGTCACAGGGCCATGTGGCTGACCCTGATTACCATCACCGGACCTAATCCTGACCCTGTCTCATTGACTTGCACTCCCAGCTCTAACTTGAACCTGTCTCCTCCCCACAAACTTGACCAACAATCTGTATGTTTGGTTGAACCTGGCTACCATCCCCAGCCCCAAGGCCATCCTCATTTCCCCTCCCCCAGCCAGCTGCAGGCAAACATTTCTTTACCCTAAGTAACCATAAGTGCTAAGAGCAGAATGGAACCTGCTTCTCCCTCTCTTTGCCCCTTTCCATCAGTTGCACCTAAACAGAACAGTTAGTAGTTCTTAATGGCCACTACTGCAAGTAGAGGCCAGCAATGTAATACGTTCCACATTAGCAGTTGTAAGCTATTTCTGAAAATTAGTGTTTGGACGTTACCTGTCTCTGAGCCTACTGCATTGCTTCCTTATCCAGTGGAGGCTGCAGTTATTAGATGCTACGAGAGTCATCCCAAAGGAGAGGTCCTGACAGGACATGGGTTTTAATTATACGCAGAGGCCTCTGACATGAAAAATACACCAAACTTCCAACAAACAGGAGAAGAGCTCTGTCTGATACACAAATACAAATCCACTCAAAAGCAAAAAAGTGTATGCAGTCGTGTTAGGCTACATTCTGCTAGGAGAATCACCAGAGTATTAAAAAGCGTGGATGCCTATTTCCCAGCATGGTATCACCTTGATCTTAGCAAAATGCAACCAGAGATTTCACATAATGACAGATTAAACAAAGCAACTCCTTTCTATATGAAAGGACATTTATTTCAGGCCAAACACAGAAGAGCATATTTTCCAAACAATCTTACAGAGTTCATAAATCAATATAATCTCTGCTTACAAGAGTCAAACACAGGGAATAAGACAAGTCCTCACCTCTCAGACTGTTTTCCTCTACAGCAGACTAAGAGAGGTCAACTCTTGCATCTTTTGTGTGAAACACCTGCTGGATATTGTTTTCTATGGTGCGGAGTTTACCCCTGGCTTGCAGCGGATGTCTGTAGCTGATCAGAGATGCAAATAAAACCTGCAGCTGCCTCTTTCAGATAATTCACGTGTATAACCAATTCTAGTGAACTCCGCTTGAACTACAAATACACACAAACAGAAACCCTGACTCCTTCCTCGTTTAACTGAAAAAGTAGTCATGCATTTGAATGCACTGGATTTTACGAGTGTACTTCCACATTTATTTTAAAAGCCTAAGTTCTAGTATTTTATTAATACATTTTTAATACAGAAAAGGAGGAAAGTTCTTTCCTGTCATATTCTTCAAACTACATCAAAGATTAAACTGACATTCTTTCTTAGACTATTTCTCATTTTCCTCTTTCATGAGAAAGTACCAAGTTCAAAAGAAATACAAACAGGCTTAAAGTCTCCTCATAGCTTTTTTTTATCATATCGTGCGTGCATTTGGAATGCATTCTGAAACTACCCGTTACTTAAACAAATTGCATAGGCTACCATACTGATCTCACAGTATCCTGAACTTATTAATGACATCTCAGTTTCCTCATAAGCTGGACTTTCTTCTCAATCTCTTCATTATTTGATGCAAGCATAGAATGTAACAGTATTATTTCTTCCAGGTTTGAAGAACTACACTGAACTACTACATCAGACATGTGGTTTGTTCTTTTTCCCCACTGGCACTACATAAAACAATGAGTTGCTAGACTATATTCTTTGGCTTCAGTTCTGATGAAGTCCCTGCTTTCTAACTCTTCATATATTCCTTCCAACTCCCAAAACAGCACAAAGCACAGGTACAGTGAAATGACAGAACACAATTTAACTGGTGGTTGTGTCTCAGGTAAACAGTAAGAGCTATGCTGGAGAGAAAATTAAGAAAAGCAATTAAGAGTGCAAAACCTAATACGACTACCTATTCATAGAATCACAGAATGGTTTAGGATGAAAGGGACCTTTTAGATCATCTAATTCCAACCCTCCTGCTATAAGCCAGGACACCTTCCTCTAGAACAGGTTGCTCAAAGCCCCATCCAGCCCCAGGGAAGGGGTATCCCCAGTCTTGCTGGGCAACCTGTTCCAGTGTCTCACCACTCTCACATTAAAGAATTTCTTCCTAATTTCTAGTCTAAATCTACCCTTTTCCAGCTTAAAGCCATCTCCCCTCATCCTGTCACTACATGCCCTTATGAAAAGTCCCTCCCCAGCCTTCCTGTAGGCCCCCTTCAGCTACTGGAAGGCTGCAATAAGGTCCCCCCAGAGCCTTCTCTTCTCCAGGCTGAAGAGCCCCAGCTCTCTCAGTCTGTCCTTATATGGGAGGTGCTCTAGCCCTCTGATCATCTTCATGGCCCTGTATCTATTCAGAATATGAACATTTATGGAGAAACACACTTAAATATCCTTATTCCCTACAATACAATTACTAGTATTATTTCAAATATTAGAAATAAATATTTAGAGAAAATATAGGCATATAAAAATTCTAAATTTATTACCAATTTACATATTTTCTTGTTCTAGAACCTTATTTTTCGTCATATATTTTGATTTCTGAAGAAATTTAAGCAAAGCCAGGGAAAGTATACTGGAACATATGTATAAAAATGATTGTGATGAGAAGATAGTTACAGACCCCTGGAAGACTTTCCCTTTAGTAAACAAAGGTAAGAAATGTGAACACTTTAACTGCCTAAAATTACTCATTTTAAATTGTGGTCGTCTTTGCTATGTTATAGCTATAATGCCAAGGACAACCATTGACAAAATGTCAGCAGAGAGGCACACTGGTTCTGGTGATTATGTCTTAAAATTTTCTGAATGCAAGCTCCGCTGGATCAGAAAATTCTACAGGGAGATGCTGGCTACCCAAACTGCTGCTCTGACAGCCTTGAGGATATGAAATGTCAGGAATTCCAGACTCAATTTAGATATAGCGTTGAGAGACATGGTTTAGTGGGTTACTGGTGGTAGGTGGATGGTTGGACTGGATGATCTTGTAGGTCTTTTCCAACCTAGCTAATTCTATGATTCTATGTCCAGCAGTAGTAGCAGCTAGTTCTAACAGCAACTGCAAATCACACCCTATTCCATGCCATGATGTTGGATGCTCTGAAATGAGCAAGTACTATCACAAGAAAGATACTGAGAAAAAATAAAACCAAGTCCATAGACCATTCCAAGTCAGCAAAAACAAAGATATTCCTTCTCATTCGTGCACGTATATGACATAAAGTAATATGACACAACAAAAAAGTTAAACTGAGTCTATCAAGTAACAGTCTCCTAGATGAGTCTGAACTCTGAATCATCATGGACAACTTGAATTGCCATTTTCTAAAAGAAAAAAATGTTGCTATTTTCTACAAATGGAGAGCATGTGTTATCACAGAGGTTTGCATACAAGTGTCAATCACAGCTAACAACAGTTCATGCAACCTAAAAGCAGACAGATGTTCTGCAGTCACAGACAACTTTGTAAAACTTGCAAAATAATGACGAAGGGAATGTATTACTAGAATCAGGCAGTAGCAGAGTACAGATGACCACAGTTAGACTTGTGTTACAATGGAATCATTAATAACGAACAGTACTATAGGCTTATTGTTAGTAAGATCCCAGCACTGCTGGTCACTTCAGCACAAACTAAAAATGTATTTTCAGGACACGGTGTATACATTACCATTTTCTGTTTTCCTAAATGCTTCCCTTGGCTAACAAGCAGCGTTTCTCCATTAACCAAGTTGATTCGCAGCCAACTCACTTTCATCCATTTCTCTATCTTGGTCAAAGTCTGGAAAAGCAATTATACTCTGCCATCTGGGTTGGATGAAAAGGATACAGAGAACTGTGATCAACAGCATACTGATGACACTGGAGCCAAAACCTCCCACACTTTCCTTTACTATTATTTATGGTAATAGTATTATGGTGTGTATGGTGTTTTACAGGCAAGGCTGAAGACAGAATTCTAGAACGCAGAAACAGTGGTATTTTTCCACACACACTGAAAAAGCAGAGGCATGATCATCCTTACAAGACCAACATGTGAAAGTAATTTGCCCTTTACAAAAAACGAATACACTGACAAGGCAGTCCATCCACCCTATCAGATATGCTATTTGAATACCTCATTGTCAATAAAAGTGAGTTATGCATAGATCCTTGAGCATTCAAGTAAAAAGCTTGAAGCAAATAAACTCTCCTCAATTATTAATGTCATCAAAATCACCTCCTGTGTCCAAAGCCAATACCTAATCAAGGAAATGTTGAGCTCAAGTACAGCTGGCCCACCACTGCTTTTTCCATAGCTCTCCCCAAAAGACACTGATAAAAATGACAGTAGTTTAATAATTATTTATTTAGCCACAGTTGGCAACTTGCACTCCAGGAGAATCTGAAATCTATGAAGCTCCTTAGAAGACTAACATATGTAAACAACATAAATTAATAAATGTAACATAAATAAATGTAAAAAACATATGTTACCATAATAATTTTCCAATAGCAGGAAGGAAATTATGCTATCTTGAACGCTGCAACATTCTCAATGTTATAAGAATGTTCCACTTTTCACAACGGAATTGGTAAAATGTCATATTTAATTGATCATATTTAAAGAATATCAATTTCTGACCATTTAACAATTAAATAACAATTAAAACTACTGAAAATTTTCCTTATTTAAAATTCAGAAAAAGACAAGTGTGCTGCCTTACTTTTAAATAAACAAATTAATTTTTGTATCAGTTTTTATAAGCTTACTTCAAAGCAAACAGAATGATATGCCACTGTAAAGATATGTTAAGTGTATTTGAGGCTTCTGACAAACTGGTTAAATTTCCAATGTATGGTATGCAGTATAAATAGACAGCAATGTCTAAGATTTTAACATATTCTAATCATGCAAACATGTAAATAGCGAAGTGGAAAAGGCAGAAGAAAATGACTCGTACTGGAGAAATCATGACAAAGAGAAAAATAGAATGGAATCATATCACTTCAAACTCCCCTGGAAGAATAAAAGTTGTCATGCCAAAATTAATCATGAGATTTCCTGATGTATTATTGCTTCCATGTCTTGACTTCACAAATTTAGTAAGACTTCTTTCAGCCTTAATATTCTAGAAATTAAGATGTACAACATATGAAAGAAAAGTATGTGCTGCTGTAGAATTGAAAATAAAACCAGTGGGTCAGATTTAACTAAGTGTCAAATATGTAAATAATATCTAAAAGTATAATTATTAGCTGTCCTGTCTTTTTACTATCAAAGGACTGTACTAAACTCTGATGATAGATAATAATTAGGGTTTAAATGGCAAATGAGCAATACCACTAAGCCCAAAATGTCTTCATGTGAACTTAGAGGTGTAACTGAATTGGAATTTAAGATATGTGAACAAGAATGTATCGACACTCTGCACTGCTGTCTACAGGTTTGCTCTGTAAAGTCAACTTGTACCTTCACATATACTGTCTTAAGGTTCCTGAAAGACAAAATGTAGGACACAGGGATCTGTGGCTTTTTTGAGGAGACGGAGCTCAAGACATGATAGAGCATCTTAGATGACATCAACGGAGCATGGCCAACTGAGTCAACTCATTTCTCAGCACCGTCAGAAATGGCCAAAAGCATATGACACAACTCAACTAAGTAATATGGGCACAATTTCGATAGTTAATTGCAAATATTTTTTGAAATGCATCCCACTTGACTTCCGGCTACCACTACACAGGTCTCCCATAAATCCTGTTTGGTACTGGCCAACTCTCTGAGATGCCTCAGTTACCTTGGACCATCTCAAACAGTACCAGTCAGCTATGCTTAAGCAACCGTATCAGGATCTAAAACTAAAAAGAAGACAGGAAGATGTGATAATTCTCAATCACCAGTAGATTACTCTCCATACAGCCAACAGCCAGCTGGCTTAGAAGCTAAACTAAGCCATCTCCATACCATACAGGCAAAGTCAGAAACAGCAGGTCCAAGCAGCTTCCCTATCCTTTCTCTTCTCTTTCCCAATATATTCCTCATATAATGTTTTGCTGTTTATGGAGCCAACACATAATTCAACTCAAATTATGTTTCCAAGCTTTTAAAAATTCAGCTGTGATCAGTTATGGATTCAGTTCAATCTTTATCCTAATCCCAGTGTTCCACACGATATACCTTCATCACTTAGCTTGCTCCTCCATTTCTCACATACTAACACCTATATTTAATCTCATCTTAACTACTTGCATTAAAAGTAAACCCTAAAGCCACATACAGTTCCATTCCAGATGCTGCTGTTCAATTATTTCCCTGTGGGTTTCACCTAACATTCCACCAATGTCCTCTGGCGCTTCAGTCCACATCTCATGCATTCAAAGCCTTTAAACTTTTTTTTTCTTTCCAAGAAACTCATAAACTAACACCTTTATTCCCATAGAAAACAGCTAACATCTGTGGACAAAAAAAAAAAAAAAAAAAGCCAAACAAAGAAGGAATATCTATCCAGTACAGTTTTTTACCAACATACTGTTAGCAGTTTTTGCATGTAATAAATCTATTTTTTTCTTAAAAGCTGCTGAGAAGCACTCTTAAGTATACTTAAACCAAATAATACATTTGAATGGAATATAACAACTGGATTAAGTTTCATTCATTTGTATCAAACCAAAAAATAAATCTCTGTTTTACAAAGGAATTATCTAAAAACGGTACCAGGTACAGCAACACTATGACAGAAAGTATAACATACCCCTATCACCTCCAGCTTCTGTTTCACATTCAGATTTTGTCCCAAACAATGATCAAAATCTTCACTGCCAATCGTTACATCTAACCCACTGAAAGTCTGGAAAGTTGATTACTTCCAACTCAAATATCTTATGATAAAAAGAAACCTTAAAACTAACTCCTTAAGGTTTTTCCTGAAATGTCTGTCATGCATTCATCAGTTTTCTGACTCCTTTGGAGCGAGAGATAGATTAAAATGCCAGAAAGTCAGAAAAATAAAGTCCATATCTGATTCATAATCTCCTGTTTAATAAACTCTTCATTCATTACATCCCATGTCCCTACCAACACATTACAAAACTGAAAAGAAACCTTTTATCTCCGCTCCACTACTCAGTTTTAAAGTTTGCGCACAATTTTGACATTTCCGTCCCATGAGGTCTATGCATGTGTAAACCACTAATACAGCAGCAATAAAATATTTCCCTTTTGCTGAAAAGCTAAAATGCTGAATTAGCTTTACTGGTATTTAGCACAGTTGGAAAGCCTGATTTTGATCACGGAGTTACAGGCTTCGTATTACATGCTCTTATCTCAGAAATTCCAAATCAGCCAATAAAGCAAGTTTTCTGAGAGCTTCAATAGCCTGCTGAGTTCTTCCACGTGATAGAAAATGGATGGGTTAGACAGCCAAAGGGAACCTTTCCCTATAAATTTGTGTCTGACAGCTTTTCTTTCACATTCTTCAAATTCACATCTTTCTGTTCCAGTATTTTCTGAGGATCGGTTAATTGAGGAGCCTTACTTCTCACAAACAACCGGGTGCATGGTCCTTGATGGCACTATGAGCACATCAAGGTCCACACGCGCATTACGGTGGGCGCTGGCACATGTTGTAGCACACATTCCCCAGCAAGTTCACAATAGCACGCACCATCTTTAACACACATTTTCTTCTTCATACTTCATGTATCTTTTTAAATATATATTTTGGGGGAAAAAAAGCATGTTAAAGAAAATAGGCCATCTTTGTTAAAGGAATGAGGGAGTTGAACAATACAAGAGAATTCAACACAGCCTGAAGTATTAAAGAACTACTTTGCTGAAGTCCCCCACAGCTTCTTTTAACATAACTCCTTCCACATTTGACACATCAAAGGATTTCAGTAACCTTCAATTCCTAAAATTTCAGGGAATCATCGCCTTGGTTAAATACCTCGAATATTTACGCTGTGAAAGAGCAGAAGGTGACAAGAACTCATTTCAGCTTTATCTCTGGATTGTACCTACACTGCAACAGTTTCTCACCACACAGAAACCGAAATTCAAACACACATATTCATACACAAGCGAATCTTTCATCCCAGATTCTGCAAAAACGAGAGCTACCTTCTTCCTCCAAAACAACTACATTAAAAAAAAAGAAAAAGGATTAAAACAGAGTAAATAAATGTAACTTCATTTTAACTACCCAGCATTCTACCTTTTTGACTTCTACATCTGACTAACTGCTAGTTTGGTAAGGCAGGCTGTGAGATTTCCTTACTCAAAATACAGCAACTCCAAATCTAGAAGATCCACAAACTGTGAATTGAACCACCATTAAAATTAAAACCTGAACTAATAATAAAAGCTCTATTGATTTCGGTAGGAATTAAATGTGAGTCTAGTTCATCTTAGACAAGTCACTTATCTTCATCCCTAGCCAAGGCAACTAGAAAATGAATTAAGAGGAATGATCTCAAGACATATGAATTTTTGAATGATGATTTGACACATGGGGTGTCTGAAATTAATCTCTCTCCTTGAGCTGGCAAGAGAGGAAATGAACATCCCTGCCCATATGCAGTCTTTGAAGGAGGTGGAGGTGGGACAAGTCAAAAACAGGATCTCACCAAAAAACAGATGTTGGGCCTGAGTAGAAATTTCCTGTGTATTTTTTTAATTCCCAAATTTGCAGAGCAAGATCTGTAAAATCCTTTACAACATATCCAGCTGCATTACGAAGTTCTAAACCCACATAATAATCCCAATATAGCATAAATCTGTATCAACTAAAAAGTTTCTGTTATCTTTCCATTATTCACAATCCAATAGCATAAAAAAAAAAGTCATTGGCTTCACTTGTGTCAAACCTACACTTTATTATCCAAATTTTAGCTTCTGACATTCTGTTTGGCACCTTTAGAACACTACTTGGCCTTTTCAGACTTTCCACTCTTCAGCATTTTATCCAGCAAAGTTCTTGAGCCTCTATACCACAGCATGAAGAATATCTGGCTGAAAAAAACTGAGATGAGTCTACTGATCTTCTGAAGGGGAAATTCCTCTTGACTTAAAAGAAAATTTTGGAAGGAGTTTGACGCCGAACTCTCTCTACTGCTGTTAAATCTAGTGGGAGTGTGTTTTGTGCTTTATTTGCTACCTTCAGTATCAGCATGTGTCAAATGTCATTTACCATCCCCAAAGTCATCAAGAAATGATACAGCATGCTGATATAAACTTAAGAGTTAACAATTTAAATTGTTCTTTATTTTTAGTAATCCTTCCCACTTTATTCTTCTGATTATAAATATTGGTTGAATAACATTGTAAGCTTCCTGTCTTATCAAGTAAATAAATAACACTTGGAAATGTGTGGAAATCTGAACGAACTAGGACAGTCTCATTCTCGGGATGTATTCTGTACTGACTAGGCCTCTGCATGTGGAGGAATATGCAGGGCTGGAAATCATGAATTTCAGTCTCCTAGCAGTGGATTATTTAAACTACATGAAAGAAAATGTTTAGTCTTTTTTTTTTTTATTCGGAACCTTTAAGGTTCCAAATAAAAACACAGAATGAGGTAAAGATGGTGGCCAAGGCACAAAGAGAGAGAGGAAAAAAAAGGATGCCAGATCTTTGTCCCCTGAAATTAATATACTTTCTCTGTACTGAGTTCATTAGCATCTTTAAGTATCATAGAATCATAGAATGGCCTGGGTTGAAAAGGACTTCAAAGATCATCTAGTTTCATCTAGTGTGCAGGGTTGCCAGCCACTAGACCAGGCTGCCCAGAGCCACGTCCAGCCTGGCCTTGAATACCTCCAGGGATGGGGCATCCATAACCTCCTTGGCCAACCTGTTCCAGTGCATCACCACCCTCTCAGTGAAAAACTTTCTCCTAACACCTAACCCAAACCTCCCCTGTCTTAGTTTAAAACCATTCCCCCTTGTCCTGTCACTGTTCACCCATGTAAACAGTTGTACCCCCTCCTGTTTACACGCTCCCTTCAAGTATTGGAAGGCCACAATGAGATCTCCCTGGAGCCTTCTCTTCTCCAAGCTAAACAAGCCCAGTTCCCTCAACCTTTCTTCATAGGAGAGGTGCTCCAGCCCTCTGATCATCTTAGTGGCCCTCCTAATGTCATTCTTCTAAAACTTAGGAAACACGAATGCCACAATATAAAGTTCAGGCCCTCTAGCTTCTCTTTCCTCCCATAAAAATAGACTTAGTATGCAACTTTCAGCATAACAAAACAAACTGAATTTAAATTATGATGTACTTGTTGTACATTGTAATTGCCATAATGTATTTGCAATATCAGAAAGTTTTTATAACTCTTAAATATGTTAAATAAAAAATTAAAATAGCCTAGTAATTTAAGAAGAGTATGCAATGCGCATTTGTTACTGGAATATATAATTACATGAAGATAAAAAGAACATGAAATGTAGTATGTCTCAAATCAGTCACTCTGAAGTGCAGCCGAAAAATTCAAATATAACAGATATACATTTTCTTCCCAGGAAGCATAATATCAGACATCTCAATTTTTATGGTGTAATTTCAATCAAGAATCAACTGTTGGACACAACAAGTGGTAAAGACAAAAACAGATAAACTTGTCAGTTTTCATCATTTTTCTTGAATTACTTTAAAAATAAATTTGAGAGGTTTCTAGCATATCGTTAAAAAATGATAGTATACTGCAAAATCTGAACTACTAAATTAAAACAGCAGAAGTAAGACAATTACGTTATTACAGATCACAGAGGTTGGAAGGGACCTCTGGAGATCAGCCAGTCCAACCCCCCTGCCAAGGCAGCTTCCCAACAGCAGGTTACTCAGCAAAGCGTCCAGGCCGGTCTTGAACATCTCCAGAAAAGGAGACTCCACAACCTCTCTGGGCAGCCTGCTCCAGCGCTCTGCTGCTCTCACAGTAAGGAAGATCTTTCTCATTTTCAGATGGAACTTCCCGGGTTCCCATTTGTGGCCACTGCCCTTTGTTCTGTCAGTGGGCACCACCGAGAAGAGCCTGGCTCCATCCACTTGGCTCTTATCCATGAGATATTTATAAACATTGACAAGATCCCTGCTTGGACTTCTCCATGCTGAACAGACCGAGGGCTCTCAGCCTTCCTCATAAAGGAGATACTCCACGCCCCTTGTCACCTTCATGGCCCTCCACTGGAGTCTCTCTAGAAGATCCCTGTCTTTCTTCTATGTGTCTCCTGCTTCAAGAGAGTCAGGCAGTGAGTAGATGAGGGAATCTTAAGGCTGTGCATTTTAGGTCTGGGTCATCAAAAATAATTAGGCATATAACATATAAATCATTGTGACCTAGGCACTAGAACAGATGTTAGCTGTCTAAATTAGAGGACCTGAGCTTTGGTTTGTTATTATACAAATTTATACATGTTTTGAATTCATCTGTAGTTATATAACTAACATTAACGTATGCCGTGATTTGCAATGATAACATATCAATCAGTTAATAACTCAGCATATTGCATCTAACACAGAATCCTAAATCTGTGCCAGAAATTAGACAAGATAACATTGTATACAACAGCATTATTTAGATTTGCGTCTCCTATAGTCACAGCCTCATCCAGCAGAACAAGAGACCAGAGCGTTATTTTTTAATCATTTCAGTTCTGCATGTAATAGATATAAGCAGCTCTCAACAGAGCAGATAGATACTAATATAATATGCCACACCTTCCAGTACATCTACTCAGCAGCTCATTAAAATACAGCTGTCACAGAGAAAGATGCTTATTACCTAGTTGTGTTGAGCCACTACCTTCTTGCAGTAGAGCAGCATGCACTGACTTAAAGTAGAAGAATATTCACTCTGAAGTAGACATTCTAACTTGGTAAACTCATTTTTTTTCCAAAGTACTCTAAGTCATGTGACATAATCAAAAAAGTGAATTTGGAACTGCCTACGTTTTAAGAATCACTTAAATGTTTATTTCTACAGCCCTTATTATATAAGCTTTAAACTATCTTAAGAATCCATTCACTTTTGCTACTTTGGACACTGCATCATCTAACTTGATTTCTAAAACTAATTGATATAGGTTATTCATCCCTGTAATTTTGATTTGAAAGCTATTACGGAATATCAGCACTTGATCCTTAAACTTCTACTCCACATTTAATATTTTAAGCTCTTCCCTCTTCCCTCTCTGCCTGCCCATTCCCCAGGTCTTAACAACAGCTATCTAACAAACTAAAATCATTTTACATTTCATTCCTCCATTTTCCTGACCATTCCACTGATGCAAGACCTAAACTGTTCCAGCTGGAATTCAACTTCTTCAACATGACTAATCAAAACTGAACAAGCTTTGGAGTCTTTTGCAATTGCACTAACATTTCTTTGTTTGATTGCAAATCCCTTATCTGATATACCATAGGATTTCATTTTATTTTTGAAGAGCTATACATTGGAGCTCACAGCCCTCCCATGATCCATCAGAATTCCAAGGTTCTTCTCTTATTCAGTCACTTCTAACTACAAAAAATACATTAAAAATTCCATTCCATTTCCATGAGTCACCATCAGTAGCGGTCATCTCCACTGCAGAAATCTCCTTAATACTGCAACAAAATTCACTGCTACCACCTTCCTGCAGCTCTGATGCAAACTCATGTTTAACAAATTCTCACATAGCAGTGTATCAACATTACTCCTGAAGTCTGTGTATACGTGAACTAAGGCATGTGCATTGCTTAAAAGTGATCTCAATGTCAACAACTATCACTCCTATTGGTAAACCTGAAGTTCACAATGAGGTAACACTAAGAGAATGAATCAGAACCAGGATAGTATTTCTTTCTGAAGCAAACAAGATTAAGAAAGGAGTAAGGTGAAGATACTTCAGTCGGAATGTGGATCCTATGGGGTAGGCCAGGCGTGTGAGAGCTTATCTGGGCAATACAGAATATTTTAAGTATGAGTGAAAAATTTATCAACAGATACCAGTAAATACTAGTTTCTATCTACCCATTAGCCTAGCTACTTCTTTCTTTTCACTTCTCCTTTTCGATGACTTTGATCTCCAAGCAACCTTACGTTTTAAAGTCAAACACATTTGTAAAAATATAATAAAATTACTATCTAAATGAAAAAATGAAAAAGTAAAATAAGAAGACTAAGAAATCCCACTATTCACTCTATTACTTTGCTTCAGATACTGCTCCAGGTAATTTAAACTGGATCTTTAGAAACTAGTCAGAAGAGTATGTAACCAAATTTATACATATTTCGTGTTTAAAGAAAAACACTGAAAAACTCCAGAAAAATTTAAGCAAGAAAATCAACTCTGTATTTTCATTTGACATAAAAGAACAAACTTATTTCTCAGAAATTGTTCTTCCATCTTCCTCTTCTCTGAATTCATTTCTTGGTGTACTCAACATCACTGTGATTATGAACTTGTCTTGCATACACTGGGCAAAAGAAAAACATCATTTTTTACAGCCATCAATGGTCTCTCTATCATATAAAGAACAACATATTTTTTCTTGAATGTGATAGTTACAGAATGCAGTCAAGCACAAAGAAAATTTTTACATGTTGTTTGAGCACCCATGCGAGAAAAAATGGAAATTTAAACATTCATGTAAGGTGAAGAAAATTACTAAAATCATCCAACAAAACCACAGGGAGGTAATGCTGAAGTAAATGTTCAAATATTCCAACTGACCAACATGTTGGTGGGCTCCATGACAAGCCCATGGCTAGTAAGAGCACAGCACACTACAGGAGGGTACGACAGTTCCACAGGTGCCAGCAGCACCACCAAGAGTAGGCCTGGCACCGACATGGTCCCGAACTGCGGGCAGCTCCATGGACAGCTCTGCAAGAGGCCCAGAACTTGAGTTTGAGAAATGTGAACTCCGGCAAGCAAAGATGATACTGTGGCTTGTCGAGATTTTTGTCATCCCACAATTTTCAAACTACCTCACTTTTCACACTGTTAATTATAATAGAAGGGTGAAAGTGGGAGATGCACGAGTGGAACTCTTTTGTAACAATGCTTCATCCCTGACCCCGGATCGACTAAGAAGATGTCCACCTGTATGGTTTAAAACCTGCCATGTTCACAAAATCATTAAGGTTGGAAAAGACCTATAAGATCATTTAGTCCAACTGACAACCCATGCCCACTAACTGTGTCCCTCAGTGCCACATCTACCAGTTTCTTGAACACTTCCAGGAACTGTGACCCCTGGGCAGCCTGTTCCAGTGCCTCACAGCCCTTTCTGAGAAGAAATTTTTCCTAATAACCAACCTGAACCTCCCCTGATGCAGTCTGAGGCCATTACCTCTTACCCTATCACTGTAACCTGGGAGAAAAGGCCAACCCTCACCTCACCATAACCTCCTTTCAGGCAGCTGTAGAGAGTGATAAGGTGAACTTCCTCTTCTCCAGACTAAATAACTCCAGCTCCCTCAGCTGCTCCCTACAAGACTTGTGCTCCAGACCCCGCACAGCTTCACTGCCCTCTAGGAACAGGCACCACGGCCTTGATGTCTTTCTTGTAGTGAGGGGCTCAAACTGAACACAGCACTCTAGGTGCAGCCTCACCAACTCCTGCTGGCAGCACTGTTTCTGATGTAAGCCAGGATGCCACTGGCCATCTTGGCCTCCTGGGCATACTGCAGGCTCACATTCCGTCAGCTGTCAACCAACACCACCAGATCCTTTTCCTCCGTACACCTTTCCAGTCGCTCTGCCCCAAACCTGTAGCACTGCCTGGGGTTGCTGTGACCACAGTGCAGGATCCGACACTTGGTCTTACTGGAGCTCATACAGCTGGCTTCATCTCATCGATCCAGACTGTCCAGATCCCTCTGTAGGGCCTTCATACCCTCAGGCAAATGAACAATACTGCAGTACTGACCAAAGAGGGCCAGCACGGTGTGCAGACAGTCGGAGGCCGGACGCAGGCAGAGCGCAGCGGTGCCGCAGGTGAGTGCGGGCCGAGGCGCGGACCCCCGCCCGGCGGCACATGGCGGCCACCGCGACCCGTCCTCCCCCTGGCGGCGGCGGCGCCGAGCAGGGCCGGCCCCAGACCACCCCTCCACCTCCCGCGGCGCGGGGCGGTACCTGCCCCGGGCGCGGAGGCGCGGTCGGCTCCCCGATCCACAGCTGCTCCTTGAGGAGGTGCTGATAGCTGATGCAGTGCTTCAGCGCCGACGGCACGGTACCCATGGTGGGGCGGCGGGCGGCCAGCCGCAAGGTCAGCGCAGCTTCCCGGCCGCCGCGGCCCCCCTCCTGCCGCAGCCACTGACTGCAGCCCGGCCCCGGCAGCGCCTGCGATTGGCGGAGGGCGGGAGTCCGCCGTGCCGGCACCCCCGCCGCCTACAGTTTGCTGCGGCAACCGCGCCTCAGCCTAACCGCCGGCGGCCGCCGCTGCCCGCTCCTCACCTGCCCCTCCGCGCCGTCCCGGCCGCTGCGCAGCCCGGCCGCTGCCCGCCCGCGTTGGGCGGCGGCTTGGCCGGCTCCACAGCTGCCTGCCATTGCGGGAGGCCGTGCAGGGAGCTCCGAGGGGACACGGGGACAACAGCTCTACCGGGCGGGAGGCACGAACGTGGGACAGATAACCGCCCTGCCGCAGGGTGCCGGCAAGCACACATATCCTGGGGGAATGGAGCCAGCCTGTGCTCTGCGTACTTATGCAGAAGGCTGGAGGGGAAGGAGAGGGCCAAGGGAAAGAGACAGGACCGCCACCGAGCCGGCCTGCTTGGAGATCCTGGGGCTGTGCCGGTGATTCCGGATAAAACCTTTCCCGGTTGGTAGTTCAGGTGGTAGCACATCTTTGACGAAGGCCTTTCTGTGCTTGTCAGCATGTCCACTTTGCAGTTGGGCTGTGGAAACTTACAGCAAACGGCACATTGCTCACATTTAACAGCTTTCTCAAAAGAAGCAGGTTATATTTTGTCATCTCCCTTCAGCACTCAGTGTCGGCCAATTTTCCAGGCTTCTCTCAAGTGAAACACCTTATGCTTTCTGGATAATTCCTGTTCTGGTGTATCAGCGAGTTCATAATTTCACTCGCCTTTCCCTCGTTTTCTACAGAAGATTAGCAAGTTTACAGCCAAGTCCCCACTTCAGCCCTATGCTGATAGGCATGAGGCTATCAAGGCAGTCACTTGTATTTCAGGCTTGCTCTTCTGTCTATCCAGACCCTGTAAAACAATGCTGGAACATGTTTGAAGGTCTGGGAAATGTTTGTTCTCTGAGGTTCATGACAGCTCTATAGAAATAAAATATGTAAAATATGGTTTTAGAGTATCTTATAAAATGCCAGTCTTGGGCATCTCTGCAATTTCAAACCTGCCCACAGGAAACTGCAGAGGTGATTCTCTGCTGACTGAAATCTGAGGCAGTTCACGTCCTTTCTTTTACCGGACAAGTGTTTGTCTTCAAAATTCTTATATGTTTACTGTTCGAGATTCCACAAATTACCTACTACATGCAGACTCTCGAGTCCTGCTACCTGTAAAACTGGGGATAAGATACACAAATGCTGATCATAAAGCAGGCCTTGTTCTTTTGTGTCCCTGTGACAGGCTGTTGATTTATGATGTGGTGTATGTGTAGAGAAAAACACTGCATTGATGTATATATTTTTTGTTTTGCACTATGTGTTTCTTAGTGAATTGGAAATGGCTGAAAAATGCAATTATGTGAGAAAGGCAGAGTATCCCTGTGTATACAGTGTACCTCTCCTGCCTACTTGACCTAGACTCTTCTCCAGTTACTCCAACACTGAAGTCAAACCTTTTATTCCCTTTAATAATTTTTCTTACAAATGCATCTGAAATTAGTTTCATGGTAAGACTCATTATAAGCCTGTTTCTGTGTCACTGTTGTTATAACCAGAAAAACATCGTGCCAGATTTGAATGCTGTGTTTCTGGGGCTCGAAGCTTCAAGGTTCTCTTCCACACTAAGTCCTCTGTCAACATTTTGTGACACACATCTGCTTTAAGACTCAGAGTGCCACCAACTAAGGTGAAAAGGAGCATTTTTAACTGAAATCCCAGTAGCGTTGAGCAGAGAAGGAAAACATAATGATGATACTTTGAAATATAACCCCAAATAAACAGGTTTTCATAGTTTGTTGTTTTTGTTTTCTTTTGCATCTCTCGTTCTCCCTGAAAACATATTTTTTTTCGTTCTTGGCAATTTAGCACTGAATATTTCAACTAGTGCTTCTAATTATATGTAAACAGCTGCCTTAAAATCAAGAGACATATTTGTATGAGCACAATATTCATCTGAAACTTGTTGGTTCTTAGGATAATGATGATTTATCTATTGAAAAAGCACTGAGCTAAAAGCTTTAGAGCTACACCAAATTGCTATTCCTGGACGAGTTGTGTGGAACAAGGCAAAATAGAAGCAGCTCTGAGTGTACCTTTTGGCAGACATAATCATGCTGATGCTGTTACTTAGTTGCAGGGGCTAAAAAACTTACTTAATGCCACTCTCCTGTATGGGTTAACTTGCAGGTTGTTGTGGTACCATTTGCTGCTTAGCCTTATCTAGCCTCAGTGGTAGTACTAGCATATTTACTGATGGAAGGTTTTGCAAAATTATGTGAAATGAATGGAGACTTCTGGCAGATCTTTCTGTAGCAGCACATGGGCCTTTTGTGGTCTGGGCTTTTATATGCCCTGTGCTGTTCTTTATTTTGATTCTGCATATTTTTTTTGTTCAAAAATGGCATTTTGGAGGAATGTCAGTTTACCAGAACACATGGAAGGACTCAGATGTGTTTAGTAGTACATCAGAAAAGTGAACAGAAATTGCACGTGACTGGCTTTGGCTCTCCATCTGTCTCGTAAAACTATTTATCATTTTGATACTCCTCTGAATCTATCATTGTCATTGGCTCACTGTATTCTAGTCAAAGGTTTTAAAACGTTTATTAAAAGGAATGCTTTTCACTAAAATAAATAATCTCATAGAAGTCCTGCCACCATGTGTACCAGATGTTAAGAACCAGCACATTTGGGTAAAATGCAGAGAACCTTCAGCTATTACCATGAGAGATATTTCTGTACTGCTTATTGTTTCCATGCAATTACACAGGTAGTTGGCAGTCAGATCATTAGAAGTGGAAACACCGAACTGTTGGATTTCCTGCAGTGCGACACAAACCCTTGGCCAAGAGAGGCACAGTAAAAATAAGTCGATCATTTACAAGCATCTAAAATAAAATAAGAAAGTTGTTTAAAGAGTGATTTGATGACAGCGAGAAGGACAGAATCAGAAGCAAGGGAGCTATTCATACCGCTGATAATCATTAAGTGCCAAACTGGCAAGCAGCCAAGGTGCCTACTAGGCAGGGATCAAAGACACATATGGTGAGTCTCAAACAACAAATAAGCCATAGAATTCTGGCAAGCATTGCAGGAGTAATATGCTCCAGCCTCGACAGAGAAGATGAGGGCTAAAGAAAAAACAACCGCGCTACCAATAGTGGATGATACCTTAGGGAAAGCAAAGCTTTCATCATTTCAGTTTTATTGGAGAAAAATGCAGATAACTTCTCACATATGGTAGGTCTGGTTTATCTAAATTGATGGGAAGTGTAACACAATGTTAAAAAAGATTCTTTACAGTTGTGGCAGTAAATCAGTGTTCCATTAGCAACGGCATCATTCAGAGACAGCATTCTTCAGAGAGGTAGTAATAGATTTACTTTGCCAAAGTAAGACTGCACCCCAGGTGATAGACACCTGGCATTTGAAACAGACATAATCAAGAAGAAAGTCCAAGTTGCTTCTTGCCAGATGTTGGATCCTGTTCTTGTCTGTTCTTTCCCTAATTCAATCAGATAGCAGTGTTTTTGCCAACTAGATCACAGTCTAAAACACACAAAAAATCACAAATTGTAATTTTATTTTAGTGCTACTAAGCAGTATCGAGTAAAAGATAAATAAATTCTGTGAGCTTAGAGCTAGTTTCTTAATCATGAAAGTTATTCACTGATGCACAGACTCTTAAAAGAAAGGGATGTAGCATCAGCTATGCTGTATTTATAAAAGACGCTGCCTTTTACACTGGTGACAATGGTACTCTGAACCTCTCAAGTGCTCCTCAAAGTGCCAGTGCTACACAGCTAAATGTAATCATCGTGAGGCTTATCACAGACAACAGAGAATTGCAGCAGAAAGGGTTTATTTATGGGTTACATTTTCCATTTTCCATAAAGGGTGAACAAATATGTCTCTTGTCTGACTCCATCTTTTAGACTGTAAGTTCTTCATCTTAGGATCTGACCTACTACTCAGTTTTATCAGGAGAAACAAAGAACTGATTCCTGAATGGATTTTAAAAGTACTACTATGATATTTAAGAAAACATTTCAGAGCAACTATTTTGCCTACCATTACACAGCCTATGTTTCCATCGCTGTTTTGCACATAAATGCAGCTGGTATCTCCCTCTCCAGCCAGTCTTTTCTGCCAGTAATTACAGATGTTATTTCTTATACAGAGTATAAGGTGGAATAGGCAGTAACCTCTGATTTCCTTCCTCCCTTTATGTTATTGAGAGTCAGCAGAACAGTATTGTCAGTGAGGCCAGTTTTCTTGCTCTTCCAGTAAGCACCCCCTTTATGTCACTCAGTACAGAGAAACCCTAAATCATCCTTAAGAAGTGTTTACTGAATAAGGAGATGCTGGGATGACTTTTATGCTAGATTCATTTCTTCTCAAGTGCTGAGCATTTACCGGAATTGAGGCAAAACACCACAAAATAATCACTTGGCAAGTGAACTTGTACTGCTTTCTGAGAATAGTTTTCCAAAGAGGAAAAAAAAAAGACCTGGACCTTTTCTGTGTTCTCTTAGGGAGCAATTCTTCTAACTTACTTTAAACATTTATTTTAAGACCAAATGAACCACATTCTACTGTATGCATATGTATCTACTGTCAGGAGCCAAAAGTAACTACTCAGATGTAGACAGCTGCATTAGTTACATTTGCTTAAATAAGACCCAATCCAGCTAACATGATTAAGTCCATTATACTGTCATTCCATTCAACTCAATACCTGATTTCTACTTGCTTTGTGCAGACAGGGAAAGTCTCAAACTAGTATTCTTTGCAAACCAGGTGCTGGCTTCAGAAAAAGAGTAGCCACGGAGGCTGAATGCAGACTGAAATTACAGCAGGATAATGTGTACAAAATTACCTGTGTCACGTTTTGTGATCTTGGTAAAAAGTGGATAGAATAATTTTTTCGTATATAGTAAATTTGATTTAAATGATGATACCTGGAAATGACATGTACAAGTTTATCATTTTATTTTTTGTCATCTTGCTGTTAGGGGAAGGTGAAAATGAAATGCAATCTGAAAATAGGTATATTTAATCTCATTGTATCTTGCATGAGATATGGTGCCAAACTTATCTGCCAAAGGTTATGTGTTAATAGCTTTGAGGCAGGTAGATAAAAGAGACACATAGTCAGTGTGTCCCTGCTGCAGACTGTCAGAGCTGAATGCAGTTTCTGCATTAAGGGGACAGAAAAGGGGATGGAGTACAGCTGGAGCATTTCTGGGAAGCCCAGATAGTGCAAGGAACTGGGTATGTAGGCAATGAAATCACAAGAGAAATAGAAATTGATGAGTTGCTAACTTGGTTGTTGTAGATTTTATTACAAATGCTAGGATCTGATATACTAATATCTAATATGCGAGTACTTTATTTCAAACTTTTCTATGAAGTGACAGTGAATGAGATACAACTCCAACAATTATCTAATAAGGCACAAATATATGTAGACAATAAAAATTGGAAGTTAATTTCAGCGTTCTTTTTTGTTTTATTCTTGTAATTACTAAGCTGATATACAAAGAAAAAAGAATTTTGTGAGCATGACTATGTTTGAAGAGTTTTTTAGGTGTTGGCTATATAACTATCCTTCAAAAATGACTTAATTTGCTCAGCTGCTATGTCCCTGGCATTAAATTGTCCCACAGGAACAGCAATGGCTTAAATTCCAGTACAGTAAACTGTGTGTCACTAGAACTTTTCTATTTCTTCTCTGTCACCAACAGTACTCAAGCTGGGACAAAAAGTAAATGCAGAAAAAGAAGTCTTCTGGTGCAGTATAAACTTGCCTCCTAATCTGCCAACCAAAAAGTGAAAAAGGCAGAGGTATTAGTTAACAGACAAACATTATTCTCCCAGCGCAGATAAAACAACCAGAATTCAGTGTGGTAGCTATATAAAACTGAAATTGATTCCAAGAAGATTAATGTAGTATCCTCTCAAATATCTGAGATATCTGAGTTCTAAATGGCAATTCCTTAAAAACACAGTGGAGGATGGCGGCTATGTGGATCAATAAAATGGCTTCTCTGAAATCTAATGTCCAAAGCATAGTTTATATTTGCACATTTCATTGAAAAAATATTGCAAAAATCAGAGTAAGGACAGTTATTTTATGAACCTTTATTTGTTCGCAGTTTTAGTCAGAACTGTAAGAACGTGTAAGAATTCAAACTCTAGGTATTAAGTGTTGGAGATAAGCTGTGTTATAACAGAGAGTAAAGGTTTATACTTAGCGTGGAGGACATTTTTTTTCTTTAGAGTGCTTAAAAGACTTGCATTAAAAATATAGCAACTACCATCTACTGAATACATTTGTACATGTGTATACAAGGATATGTTTTGATATTGTTAAACATTTTGATTTTTTTTTAACTTTATGTTAATTCTGAATTTACTAGGGTTCCAAAATCTATAAAATTTCCAAGCATTCTTTGAAGATTTCTATTGCATTCTTAAGTTATTGATATGTACTCTGTCCTATTAACTCCTCTTTAAATTGCTTTCTCTCCAACTAAAATAACACTGGTGGAAAAGACAGAAATAATGCATCTTGTGTAGAAATTTTCTGTTCCTTACAGCAAAATTTTGTAAAGGGCATGCTTGCCGAGGTAGTTTCCTCATGTTTAATGTGGCATATTTTAATTTACTTTATATCATTTTGACTAAACAATGTATAATTAAAATACACATTCAACTGAATGTTAATGTTAAGCTATCAGCATAGCAAAAACTTTTGGACAAAATACTACTAAATAATGAAAAATAAATTGAAATAGTGTGTAATGGGGAAGAAAAACAAGTATCACATGCACCATAAGACAGAGTAATCTGAGATACTCAAGTAAATGTGTGCGTCATTTATTTATTCCATTTCTGTTTGTATTTAACTTCAGAGTCAGACTGCAGTTTTCAGCTGTGTTCTGTGATCTAAGATCCTCTTTGGTAGCATGCATATGTTAGGACAAAAGGTTATATTTTTTGGCTTCAATAGCAAAGACTGAATCAAGCAAATGAATACTGTAACTCTGGAGGAAAGGATCACATAGGAAGTACTAGAATGGTATTTACACTTAGAGATTCCCTTTTCAGTGTAATAGTAGCAACAACAAGTTAAAATAAAACACTTGTAAAAACTGTATGTTTTTTATATCTACTTTTTCACTTCATCACTAACATAAGACATGATCAACTAAAAATTCATGTGCTCTACTTCATATTACTGTTGCAATAATAAACACTTTCTTGAGTCCAAAGCATCTGAAACAAAAACATAACTAAGCTTCATCTGGAGAAAAAAAAAATAAAAACCAACCATCAAATGAAAATATTGATGCAATGTTGTAAAAGAGAACAACAATCTTCTTCATAAGAATGTCATTCACAATATCAACTATTCAACTCTACCCTTAATTGGCTTCTCTCCCCCACTTAAAGGACAATTTGCCTCCAAAGCAGAAGGTATTTGTATAGCAGTGGCAAGAAAGGGTTTTTTTCACATTGAAGGTCAAGGGGGTTTAAGGTCAGCTGATACATTTATGTGACAACACAAGAATTAGCTTCCTTAGAAAATAAGCAGTTTTCTAATCTTTCTAATTGCAAAGAATCGCTTTAAAATGTGACAGTGTGCTCCTGGTGTACTGATTTGGGCTGGAATGGCATTAATTTTCTTCAGTGTAGCTCATATGTTGCTGTGTTTTTGGTTTCTGACCAAAACAGTATTGGTAACACACCTGTGTTTTATCTGTTGCTGAACAGCATATGGTGTCATGCACAGTAATAAAAGCTGGGTGAAGGAAGGGGGAAGGTGGGGACTTTTGGAGTGATGGCATTTATCTTCCCATGTAACCATTACACCTAATGAGCCCTGCTTTTGTAGAGGTGACTGAACATCTGCCTGCCGATGGGAAGTAGCAAATGAATTCCTTGCTTTGATTGTATGTGTGGCTTTTGCTTTACCTATTAAACTGACTTTATCAGTTTTCCCATTACCATTCTCTTCCCCCATCCCACAGAGGGGGAGCAAGCAAGTGGCTGTGTGGTGGTGCTCAGCTGCCTGCTGGGGTTAACAGATACAGATCTGCATGAGACTGCAGAGAATTAAAATAGGTATGAATGGTATTAGTCAAACCTCCTACTTTAGGCTTTTAAATAAGGCACTGCAGCATTTATGAGCCTTTAGAGAGACGTAGACTGCCTATTAGCTGCATATTTCTGCAGAGCCAGTGCAGAGAGGTAGGTGTCCGCATCACTCGCAGGGAGTTGCTTGGAGCAGCCAAGATTTAGGCTTGCTTCTGCTCTGCAATGAAGGAAGTTTAGGTGTCCATGGTAGGCAGTGCCATATGCTCATATGATGAACAAGTAGCCACTAAGGTTTGGCCAGTAGGAAACCTCAAGCACAGAAGAACAGCCGTGGAGTTTCTGGCTCAGGATTTGAGAAACCCTGAGAGTTTTGAACCCACACTTCCCATTTCCTAGGAGAGAATCCTAAATGCCAAACCAAATGTTGACACTGGATCACTGCACAGCCAGGAATTTGAGTAATAAGGAATTAAAAACAATGCACAGAGTATTTCTGTAGTGATACATTAGTGTTAGAATTCTGACTTTTCTTTGACCTTTAAGTATTGCTGCTTCTAAGGCAGAGAGATTCTTAAAGATCTATAGCTTCCCTTGAGGAGAACAGGTAAATAAGACTTTTGGACTTGAAGATGTTATTTATTGGTTTTGTAAAAAGCTTTTTTGTCTCCTGCCCATACAGAGCTTCCATTTAAATTTTAGAGGTGTTTCATGCCATGTTAAGGAACGTGATTTGACCCAATGCCTTCATTATTGTAAATCAGATTTATAACTCAGAGCTCAAGGAGAGAGCTATCAAAAATGTTCATACAGTAGTGTTAATGGAGGTGTTTGAGTTCTTATGCTCCTCTTTCGGTGGGCCATTTGAGGGACAAGAATGGAGCTCCAGAAGACCTAACAGACAGCAGAGGTGACCCTATAACCACAGAGGCAGGAGCTCTGCTCCAGTGCATGACAGCCAGGAGAGGAAGGTTTAATTTCTTTTGCAATTGGTCCCAGAGAGACTTCTGGAAGCACCAGAGCAGCTCTTCCAGCCTCATTAACATCCATTTCCTGCTCATGGCCATACTGTTGTCAACGCATAAGTTCTTGAGCCAATGAGCTTGTGTTCCTATTGTAAAAACAGTGGTGTTTACTCATGGTAAATTGGTGCCTGAAGTAGCAACCACTGAGTTTAAGTTGCCAAAGCTTTTCCATTACAGAAGTATGTCAAGCTATTTCTAAAGGACAGATATCTCCAGGTCTTGTAGAACTTTGGAGTTGTCAACGGTTTATGGGCTGCTTTGGCAGCAGCAGTACAGCCTGGAGTCAGGAATGTGCACTCTGTTGACCAGGTGAATATCGATCTAATTTCCAAACTGTTGAGAGATGTACTTTTTTGGCTGTGTTTTCCTTCTTTATGTTTGCGAGGGGCTAGCAGCTAAGCAGTTTAATATACTGGTTGAGCAGATTGTGCTCTTGCATGTTGCTCTGGCATGGGAAACAATGTTGAACCTACATCTGGAGCCCACATAACACAATTCCTGCCATTGTTCCACAACAAACAAACTTAGTAAGACACTAAAGAAGATTTCTGGAATGAACTTGAAACTTCATTCTTTAGAGTTTCAGACAATCTCTAAGTATTAGGGTTTAGGATGAAATCTCCCTAATAGAGAAATAATCCAACAGCTGCCTACTGTAAGGGTTTTTTTTACCTTTGTCTAAAACATCTGGTGCTGGCTGCCATCACAGACAGGATGCTGTGCTTCATAGATTAAATGTCTGATACTTATGTTTTTTACAGTAAGGATAGAAAGGTCACAGAATGCTAATTCACAGAATGCTAGGTCTAGAGGTGTTCTGTTGTACCTGTGGACTATTTTCTTTTTACTGAAACAATGATTTCCAGCAAGAGATCATTCTGCTAACACATAAGATATTAATTATGAACATATGAAAATAAAACAATACTTGCATGGTTCTCTTGAGCTTTGCTGTATCCAGGCATTAAAAAACAACAACAACAACAACAACAAAAAACCATGGTCCCTATCCCAATTTATCACAATGCTGAAAGAGAGAGCAGAAATATGGGAAGGGAAAGGTAAACAGAAAATAATCAAATTTAAAAGCCTTTCATTGACAAAAAAAATAAAAGAAGATACAAAAAAGATACAAAAATAAAATAAAAAGATACAAAATAAACTATAACACAAACACTTAGGAATAAACTAAAGAGTATAGAATCTCTTGCTGTCTTCTGTTTATCTGTGTCATGACTAAATTTTATGAATGAGCATGTTAGCTAAGGAGGGGCAGATGCATTGCTGAAGATCTCATAAGAAATCCAAGAAATAATGTTTTCTTATGGCTAGATCTCTGAGCAAATCACTGCTATGGCATTTAAACAGTAATATGCTAGGAATATAACAAGATGGGCCCTTCTTAAATGGAAGGAGATGAAAGTCAAGGTCTAAGAGCAGAGAAAATAGATGGAGCACCCAAAATACAAGGCAGAGTTTTAACTAGAAAGGAACAAGTTTTAACACTGATGAAGGTTGCTCCCAGAAGAGAGTTATAAGGAAAAGGCAAAAAGACTTGAAGTGTTGTTTCTGATGAAAGATATGAAGCAATTCTTATTAATCCTCTAGTCTGATTTGGGATCTTCATATAGATTCATAAATGGTCTGTTAAGCATGGTAATTACTGTATTATATTGTATTACTGCATTATTGTATTCAAAATGTGGGTTATCTGAAACACCCTGACTTGAATTATTATGCAGCTTGTTCCATAAACAGACAGAGAATACAAGAGTTAATTAAAACATTAAAGGAACATTTCATTTTCACTGCCAGTTGCCCTTATCAGTCTTTATAAATAACAATAATGATCTGTGCTTTTCATGACACAGAGCAATATTGAACGCAGTCAGCAATTAGTGAAGTGGACATCATCAAAAGAAGTGGCCTATTATTTTACACATTGCATAAGCAACTATAATAGAAATGGAAACTTAGAAAAGGTGTCTGAGAAGCATCTTTATGAAAAACATTACTATATCTTGCTTTAAAATATTGCGTAGCTAGTCTAGAGAAAAAGAGGAGGGAGTATAATTGAAAACATATTTTCTGAGGAACGATATCTGAAAACAGTGATTCAGCTTTTAAAAACAAACTGCAAATTATATTCCCATCCCATTAAGAAAGCAAATTCTTCCTTTGATTCTTAACACATGTCATCATGACAAATCAGAAAAAGTAGGACTTTTTAACCAAGGTTAAAATCAAGTATGTCACATCTTCCCCATATAGGATAAAAACAAGAATGAATTTCATGGCAAACAAAACACTTCAAACTGATAAAAATATTTTTATTTCAGTACATATTTAGGCAATTCTGAACTAGTAGGGATTATTTGCATAAGACATCACAAAATGTAAGAGCTTAGAAAAATTCTAAGAAGGACTAGTGACCGCATGCATGAAAAGATAGCTAAAAACAAAAGACTAAAAATATACAAAGTGTTTACCCAGTTGACACTTGGAAGAATTAGAGAGTTCCCCTTAGAAGCAGATTTAATTTTTGGTCACTACCTGATTTTTTTTTAATAGACAATGAACTGCAGATACTGAGACAGATTACGTTTAACTAGGCCTTAGACATGATGTGGTTGTCTCTTAATCTGTACATAAAGAGGTATCTTAATACATTCCTCTGATGTAAACAAAACACATTGTGTGTACCAGTACACAGTGCTATGTTTTTGATAAGAATATTAATCAGGTTGTGATTTTAAAGGAAGATTTGATTGTTCCCTTTTAATATTGCCATAGCTGAATTCTTCCGTCTCTGCCACCACAAAAGTTAAGGCTGGACACAATAGCTGGACAGTAAGCATGACAACTTCAACAGCACTTATTCAGCTGTGATTTCACAATAGGTGATGTCACCTAGCAACAGACATACAAGGGCATGAGCGATGATGTCAGAAAACAATAAAGTTGATGGATGTGAGGCTATGATGAAATCAGCTTTCTCCTAAAGGGCTGCCCAGCAGTAACTACATAAAGAATATGTAGGCAACAGGGGAACACTGACTTCATACAAGATATGACCCAAGACTTTGATAGCAGTTCATCTTTTATTGAGTGCTGTGGATAAATAAGCAGAACATCCAATTGCTAGTGCAGTTAGTGTAGCTCTGCTGAAGGAAGAGAGCTGGCTAACAGCTGATCACTGGCCTGGCTCTCCTTCTTAGCCATTACTGGTACACTGGTCTGTACAGAGGTATACCATCAAAGTCTGTTGTCATGACTTTTGCTGCCAAAACACAATTTCAGCATATAAGGAGTCTTCTTGGCCTCCAAAGCAGAATTAGGATTTTCCTCATGGGAGAAAAAGCACTTTATTTTCCTCACACAATGAGAAATCCTAAAGTCCCATGTAATTACATAGTATTTGGCCTTTCTGCAGGTGTTGCATGTAGGATCTGGAGGAAGACAAGTGGCCAGATGTTCATTTCTGCTTCTAACCTGGCCTACCCCAACATGTCTCCATTGATATATCTGTAACAGATTCAAAGCTCACCTTTCTATGATGCCCCTACGCTATCATCCTTCCTTCCTCCCTCATCTTAAAGCCAGTCATAGCATTAAGCAAAAAAAAAACCTTCCTATATGAACCTTCTGCCACAAAAGGCTCAAATATCTTACAATGCTGTTTGTGAACACTCTCAGATCTACCCTGTACTACTGCCTATGCATAGAATCGATAACAAAAGCATGTCCTTACTTCAAAAAAAAAAAAGGGGGGGGGGGGGAAACCCTCCTTTTGGACTGGATTTTTGAGATGCAATATTTTAGCAATTTTTTTTTGTTTATATGGGTATATTCTCAAATACTAATACTATTAGCACTGCTGTGGCTGTGATCTAAGGATATGCACACGTCTGTAGGTAGAGGCTGTATCTTTAGGGAGATTAATCACTGTATTCAGGAAAAATAAAAAAAGCAGATGATCCTTTGGGCACATTAATCCTGCATAAGTGCTTCAACTATTTTATTTTTTTAAAAAGAGACAAAGGAAAGTAACTAGTTGAGAGATTTAGTGTTTTTCTGAGTTAAGGACAAATCAGGGTTATGAATATTGTTCTACAACAGTAACGTTTCTTCAGAGAAGGATTTTCATAGTGGAATGAGAAGTTTAATGCTAGGAAAAGAGAAAGAAATCTGTTTTGTCTAGTCTTACCACATTATCTGGTAAGACAAACACAAAGCTTGGTTCCTCTGGAATACGATCCTGTAGATTTCCATGTGTTCCTGTTAATTTAATGCCTTGTATGTACTTTTACAGCTGGATTCATGAGCTGAAGCTGTTAAATTTAATTTCTAGCAAGTTAAATAGCTTATGGTCTAGTTTTATTATTCATATTTCTGAACCTTAAGCAATAAGACATTGCCTGTAGGGATGTGTTAAACCAACACATGACTAATCCTCCCCACGAGAGCATGAGTAAAGGAGGGGCCATGTATCCACAGCTGATCCCCAATGACTTTATCTCATTATTCTTGCAGACAAAATAGTATCATTTTAAAATTAGTGTAATAATAGAGAATAAAGCTTGGTGACTAACCTGATGAATCATTTAAAAAATTTAATAAAGCAAAACAAGACTGAAAGATAAAGTGGGCTGGAACAAGTCTTCCTGGTATCATTCTTCCCATCTGACAGATTCACCTGCTGTGAAAGGAGATAAACGACATGTCCCACTGAGATGTAAACTTTTTAGACCCTGATCTGCAAGTCGACGAATGTGGAAATCAGTCTGAGGTGAGCCTTGCTCGCCAACAGGAATCCATTTTAAATTATTGTGGAATTTTGCAGACACATACTGTTTTGGATACCTATATTAATCTTAATGATAAAGTATGTTTTCTCAAGTAAAGGGCCAGTCTTTCTTTAAAGCAAGCATTCTCTCTCACATTTTAACTCCACTTATGTATTCCTCATCAAAATACCTTGTAAGCATATTTTCCTTGTGAAAAATGATGGGCAAACTACAGTTATGTTACTTGATGTGTGATTTATGCTCCAAATTACAACTGCCTTCAATTTGATACACTTCTTTAAGACAAAAACCTCCTTAGGTACCAACCTCCCTCCTGTTGGGTAAGTAAGTCCTTGAGAGACTTGCCACACAGGTTGGAGGGATTTCAGCACATTTGGCAGCTCTTGCTCAGGAGAGGCTCCGATTGGTGATAACAGTGGTGTGACAGAGCAGAAGAAACAGAGTGTAACAGGATGGCTGCTTAGCACATGTCTGCAACATATTTACTTCTACCAAGGTGCAGCCAGTTCTGCAGCATTGTAAACTGGCCTCTTACTGTGAGGCAAAAGCAACAAATCTGAAAACAGCACATACCATAGCATGTGAACAGCATAAAATTGATACCAAGGCTGAAAAGTGAATGTTTAATGTTAGCTTAATAAAATGCAACTGTATGACTGTGCTGCTCCAGGACTGTTTTGTGAGGTGCTGAGCACTCCTAACTTAAGACACATAATATTTTTAAATGTGGAGCTGTACAGGGCAAAAAGAAAGGCATTTCATTATGTCATCGGTTCCGATTTCTCAAAATAACCATGCTTGAGTGAACACCCCAATATCATATTTGCCAGCTTTATATGAAAGCTATTGAAGCACAGAGTTAAACACCCTCAAAACCAGCAATGTCTGATTGTTATGACCATTTCCTTCTATACAACAATATTTTGTTAACTAAAAATGCATTAACTACACTGCTGAACATAAATTTAGAAGCCTAAATAACTGTAGCAGGTCTTATGTATTATGGATACATATTATTCCAATTGGATTTCATAAGCACATGACTTGGAGGATGATGTTTAGTGTATGCTGAGTTAGAAGAAGTTGTCCCTTCTCTGTATGTGTGAAAATGTGCTAGATTCGTATTTCCAATACTACATTTCTAAGTAGAAAATTTGCATAAACACATACACAAACACACATTGAGGTGTACCTTTTATTATTGAGACATGAACTTGCATAGCATTCATGTATATTTCTACCAGAATTTAAATGTTGGCATATGAATACCTAAACTACAAACTAGGTACTTGTTTGCTGGTGAACAAAACACTAGACAATGACTGAATCCTCCTGTATAAATATTTGCCAAGAACAGTCTCCTTTGCTTCTTCTCAATTAGTCCATCTGGGGAGTGATTCGTGTTCATAACATGGCTGTCTGATATTTTTAAACACTTTAGTGAATGAGATGTTTGTATGGGCTAATGGATTTGAAATACAAGGTATGAGACATGGTTTGTATGTGCATGGCAGATGAAGGGAACTGTGACCCATTCCCATCTAGAATGGCTGTCTGCTATTACTGCCTAAAAAATAGCACTGGTTTAAGGTTAACATAAGGATAAGCAGCTCAAGGCCCTCTGAATTCTAACCTCTGCCTCAAGCTCTGTAACAACAAGCTTTATTTTTATTTTCTAATGAGCTAAACAGAAACAAAAGAGAGGGCATCCGCATTTATCACTCCATCTTACTTGCTCATATATATATTATGCATCGTGCTGAAAGCTGAAACAACTTTTCTGTATTTCATCTCATGTTGTCTGCAGAACGAGGAGTGTCAAAATAGATAAGCTCATAAAGATTTAATCTTCTTATTCTGGGAGTCACCCTCAATGTTTTTATTTACCCAACAATTAACAATATTGTTCTTTTGCAATGATATTTTCTGGGCCTGGACCCTCCCATACTGCTACAGTGAGAACTGTTGGCTCTTGGCAGGGTCAAAAGAAACAAAATGAAGTCTTTCAAATATAAAAACACAAACCACAGAATCACTAAATCTGTATTTCTCTAATTTTTTTCCTCTGTTATTTGTATTTTGGAAGGGTATTTTACTTTGGTTATTATTTTCACAACAATGTAAAACTAAAATACTGAATCTACCCATAACTTCAAAAGCCTGAATTGGAATTACAGCATACGCAGCAGCAGGCAGTTCAGAAAACTGGCCTTTTTAAACATTTCAGAATGGTCGGAAATATCTGCCAAAAGCACATGGAACACCTTTTAAATAGACACAGAACAGTATGCTACAAAGGACGCTGAATTCAAGTGCCCTTTAAAACAGTTATCCAGCTTTAAATACAAGCTGAAGTGAAAGCCAAAAGACATTCATGTGAGTGAAACACCACAGCTTGGACTTCCTCACACTGTGTGCTAAAGAAAAAGCTGGATTGTAAAAAGTCATGAGCTGAGCTTCCATTGACCTTTGCTCTGCCTTCTTAACTCTGAAGAGTGCAGTGCTTCAGGACTGTAGATAACCATAATCATGCTTCAAGAAGAGATATTCCAGATTCGGAATACCTGCTAATGTGCTCATAAGTAGCAGGGGAAAAAAATCCTCAAAGGTAACATTTCTACTGGATAATTAACCACAACAAAGTGGTTTAGGAATAACATTTCTTTCTGACAACAGAAATTTAAACTTTTTTTTTTTTCCTCCAAACAGTAGTTGGAGTTGCTTTATTCAGCGGGTGTTCTGCTGTGTTGGCTTCACTGAAAAATTACAGGAGCCTCAAACGTGGAAAATCGTCCTCGTTTTGGCAGACCAGACTCTTTACTGTAGGTTGAGAACGCAATCTTGACAGCAGTCTTATAATTTTCCAGAACTCATTGTGGAAGGAAAGGGAATAGCATGCTCTATTTCTAACCCCTTCTACTTTACCTTCCTCCTTTGCCCTTTTCCAGCCTCCAGTTGTAAGAAATTTGGGTACAGCCTACTCCTGAGTACCTACAGTACTCCTACACTGTAACTCCTGTTGGCTCATAACAGCAGAAGTAAACCTGTTATGATGATCTCAAGTGAGCTACCTAAGCACTGTTTTGAAGTGTGTCTTTTGTCATAACTGAAGAATTGCAAAAATAAATAAATAAATAAATAAATAAATAAATTCAGATCGTACTTTTTTTTTAGCTTAATTGTTGATACAAACTTACCAAAGAGGTTTGTGCAAGATGAAGCCTCACATAAACATATATAAATGTCACGCACATGTGGAAGACTGCAACTTAAACATATCCAAATGTATCCAACTCCTGTGATTGCTGCAAATAAAGAGGCAACACACTAGTGTCTTTTTTGATAAAAATCAGAATCTGTTGTGTTTTTGAACACCCATCTTTGGCTAGGCCAGACAATCTGTTTCCAGCTGCTGAGATCTGCACTGTGCCCACACCAGCGTAAGTTCCACAAAGCACAAGTGAGAAAGATGTGCTAGTAGGATGCCACCTTTTCTGCTGACGGAAGGCAGTAAGTGAGGGTAGCCAGGAAAATTATTAAGCCAGAGAGAACTTTCTTGCCTTCTTCAGATAGTAAATACAAGAATAAGGGAAGCAAATGCTTCTCAGAAGGAGAGAGTCACAGAAGGTTTTGCTCTTTTCCCAGTGGAGCCAAATGAACGTAAGAGAGCTGGTTTGAGAGCAGAGAATATGTGACTAGTAGAGAATATGTGACTTCCAAAGATATAGAAAACAAGAATCCCCCTGGAGTGAATGTGTACCACAAATATGATTGTTACATTTATTTTTCAAGGAAACAAACAAATTCCAAACATTTGAACTTATGTGAAAATATTCTGAGCTTTTTCTAGGTTATAATTTCTGATTTTAAAAATTATGTTCCTCTTAACAAAACTAGAGCATTGTGGTTTTGTTTGTTTGTTTGCTTGAACTGTTACTAGGAAGGCAGATCTTTAAAAAGGTTCATCTAATCCAGAGGGTTCTCTATATATTTCCTACAAAAATATTGTGAGGAGAAAATGGGGATATTCCTGTCCCACCCTCCCCAATATCACGTCTTCCTTAATTTATGTCACAATAGTTGTGAAAGGCTTTCTTTAAGGTTAGAGAGGGAGGAACTGAAGCAACTGTACTTGAAGGTACTCAGTACTCAAATGGAGTGATAACAGTATCTGCTTTTAACATTCCTCAGCATCCTCTTTCCTTGAACTGAGGCCCCCTGGTACTTATTATAGCAAAATTCCTCTCTTCCTATAAGCTAAATCTAAATGTTTGATTTCTGTGAAGGCAAAATACATACTTTGAAGAAAGCACAGTTCATATTTTAAGATATTTCATCACTTAAGGCCACAGCTGGTCAGTACCAAAGAAGCAATCAAGAGACTAAGGACTGTCAACAAAGCACAGTTCTCTATATCACAGAATCAGACACATTTGCACTCAATTAACACTTTGCTTAAAAATAGACAAAGATAAGCAAAGAGAGTGGTGCCCTACAACCCCATCAGTATGTATACAATAGCAATACATAGCAGTTTTCATCGTGCCTTACCACTCCATTTGCTATAGCAACAAAAACATCCACTATCAATTCCTCATCATGTTTTGGACATAATCAGAGATATTATCTTAAAGCTGTCTCTGTGATATGGTCAAAGGGATGATAATCTTATATTTGTTTTAAAAGTTAAATTTATATGATCTTATTCTCTTCTACTTAAATTCCTTACTTAGGGCTAATTAAACATAGCCTTTGACATGTATGAGTGGCAAAGTTGACTTTAGGTCATTTTCAGTGTTGTTGAGGTTCAGCAAAAACTAATTTGATTGTGGTAGAAGTTAGCTCTGCTTCAAAATTATATGAATATGTTCACAAACACAAAGAGGCAGGGAGGGAGTGGTGGAGTGCAGGAATGCTCTGGACTATCACCTGTTTAGGGAAACCCAATTTGTTTTCATTTTATTTGATTTCACCATGACTCCCATTTACAAGGATTGTAAGGAGGATCCAGGGAACAACAGGCCTGTCAGCCTGACCTCCCACAGTATTCTCATGAGGAAGTTGGCAGCCCATAGCTTGGACAAGTACTCTCTCTGCCGGGTAAGGAGCTGGCTGGAGGGCCAGGCCCAGAGAGTGGTGGTGAATGGAGTTAAATCCAGCTGGTGACCAGTCATGAGTGGTGTTCCCCAGGGGTCGGTATGGGGACTGTCCTGTTCAATATCTTTACTGATGACCTGAATGAGGGGATTGAATGCACCCTCAGTAAGTTTCCAGATGGCACCACACTGGGAGGAATTGTTGATTTGCCTGAGGTTAGGAAGGCCCTATAGAGGGATCTGTACAGGCTGGATTGATGAGATGAAGCCAACTGTATGAACTCCAACAAGACGAAGTGCCAGCTCTTGCACTGTGGTCACAACAACCCCAGGCAATGCTACAGGCTTGGGCAGAGTGGCTGGAAGATGGTTGAGGAAATGGACCTGGGGGTGTTGGTCAGTGCTTGCCTAAACATGAGCCAGCAGTGTGTCCAGGAGGCCAAGAAGGCCAATGGCATCCTGACTTATATCAGAAATAGTGTTGCCAGCAGGAGCAGGGAGGTGATCATCTGCCCATACTCAGCACTGGTGAGACCACACCTTGAGTACTGTGTTCAGTCTTGGGCCCCTCACTACAAGAAAGACAACGAGGCCCTGGAGCATGTTCAGAGGAGGGCGATGAAGCTGGTGAGGGGTCTGGAGCACAAGTCTGATGGGGAGCAGCTGAGGGAACTGGTTTTGTTTAGTCTGGAGGAGGCTCAGGGGAGACCTTATTGCTCTCTACAAATCCCTGAAAGGAGGTTGTGGCCAGGTAGGGGTCAGCCTCTTCTCCCACATAAATAGTGACGGGACAAGAGGGAATGGCCTTGAGGTGCACCAGGGAAGGTTCAGGTTGGATATTAGGAAAAATTTATTCTCCAAGAGAGTGGTCAGGTGCTGGAACAGGCTGCCCAGGGAGGTGGTTGAGTCACTGTCCCCAGCGGTGTTCAAAAAACATTTAGATGCGGTACTAAGGGACATGGTTTAGTGGGGATATATTTATTTGTGGTAGGTGGATGGTTGGACTAGATGGTCTTGGATGTCTTTTCCAAGCTTGGTGATTCTATGATTCTATGATTTTCATGTCTGAAAGTCTATTGGTACGCAGCTTTCAAGTCCTTTTCTATCAACATTACATGGGCATTCATGCATCGGGAGAATCTACATCTGTATATATTAGCTAGTCCAACAGCTGGTTTGCAGCACCTGAATAGTGCAAAGCAGAGTGAATTAGACTGAGAAGAAAACTCCTGTTAAAGCAGATCACAATTCAGTACAGCAATCAGCCTCACCTCAAACATTTCCATCTGTAAATCTGTATCTGGAGAAGGCATACAGCATATATAGAGTACTCAACAAAAGAGTAGACTCTTTGTCATTTTCCATAGCAGCTTTCTAGTGAAGGAAAACACTTGTAGAACAGCAGTAATAAGTTTCCTTTTACAGAACTATAGTTCACCAGGGATGATTCCCACATGGAGAAATGCCTCGAGTTTGTTTTTAGTATTATTATTATTATTATTATTTACTTGGCACTTGGGACCTATTTATTACTTCATATACTTGTATGTAATGGCAGTTAACACACAGTTATGATGAGGAAGTGATGTAGGATTCTAAAAGATACAAATTGCAGTGCATATAAAACTTTAATTTGCTGCCAGCCTCAAGTTCTTGAGCTTTCCTAAGCTTGCATGGCCCCTCCAGAAGAAGCATAGTGGACATCAGCTGTATGAGCTCTTAGATAAACCCCCTGCAGTCCAGCTCACTGGGGGGATATCAGTATGTTCTCTTCTCTCTACATTTTCCTGATGCTATGGTGTTATTTAAGTAATTGCAGTTTATACTGCAGTCTGAGCATACAATACCTAGCTTCCACAGTTACTTTTAAATGGCTGGTATACAACGTTTGTATTAATTGCAGTATGCTCTCTAAATCCTTGTAGTTTTGCTGATTGCAATGGCAGTACAGGAAAACACCATGAGTCCGGTGTGTCTGCAGACACACTAAGCATTTTCAGAATCTGATCTTTTTTCTCTGCAGAGCCTACTACTAGAACTACCTTCAGAAAAAATAAATAAATAAAAAGAGTAGTATTCAAGTGCGCAGTTGTGAATATTCGGCACCCACATGCAAGTCCCTGGGAGATTTCACAGCCACATGTTGGATTTCCTATTCAAGAGTGGGTCAGAATCAGGGACCCATGAGTTGGACTCAGAAAGCAGAGATCAAAAAAAGCAGCTAGTAGGAAATGCTCTAGGTGGTGAATGGTCTTCATCTTCACTCCCATTTAAGGTTTTGAGTACTTAATTAGAGACTTAAGAGATATCTCTGCCTGATGGTGTTTCACAATCTGGAAACTATGGTCAATTATCTTGCAAGAAAACCAAGGCAGCCACAGACCTCCTGTTTAGCCAGTGGCAGTGGCCCAGGTTCTGCCTGAGCAGAGCTGAGCCTCGGTATGTCACTGCAAGAGCACCCTAGCTGTCACTGCAGTCTTCCCTCGGATAATACCAATACACTCACTGATTTTCTGAATCACAGTTGCTGATTAGAAAACATTTATTCAGTCTGTGAAGAACTCCAGTTAGCCAGAAGACACTGGCAGCTCCTACACCTTTAAACCTCTGAAGTCTGGTAGTCTGATGGTTTAGAAACAGACCATTTCAGCCTAAGGATGAGCCTGAAACCTTATTTCTCTTAAGTGCAGGGGGCATTTTATCTTTTGAAATTCAAAATAAAATCTCTACTGTCTCTAAGCACGAAGACTTGAGTTGTCTGTGGATATGCTGAGTAATAAAAATTGAGACATATGAGCAGCTTAGAAATCATAATCTTAAATACATAGGTATTTTATATACCACTAGCACAAGGCATTAACTAGTAAGGAGTCAGAAAATCTGTACTCTTGATTTAGACTTCTGAAATGGCATTTTAGTATATAAATTCTGCTTTAAACTCAGCTATCCCAGATCTCAAATTGCTAATTTGGAACAAAAAATCATTGTCCAGTTATAGCAAAAGGTTGATTTAAAATATTCAGCATTTAACAATCCTTTAACATGAAGTTAAAACTTAATTATTGCATATGTTGTATATAAATCCTCGGTGTATTAATAATTTATTTTTCAGTCTTGCACCTTAGTCATCATACTGCATAATGAAAAAGATATATCAAACATAAAAGCAAGCATATTTTTCAGCAGTCTACTGTAAGTTAAATTGTTAGCTTTTGCTTCTAGAGCTTAAGTAAATGAATGTATCTTTTATTGAAGCATAATGGGATGCATTTTTCTGTCTGCTGAATGCATTATTTAATACCAAGTATAAAACTAAGACAAAATTTTAGTGGAGCTTGCTGGGATGAAGCCAACACTGAAAAAATAAATACAGATCACAAATACAAAAGAATCTGGAAAACAACTATGGCTATTTTTAGCTAATGGCATCCCTCTGCTCCTTGAGTGATGATGCTGTAACATTCAAGCTGGAACGTACTTACACTGAGACTTATACAGCAAGTGTAATCTCAGGAGAGGACAATATATGGAAATATACATCTCACATTTTTCTTTTGTCTTTTAATATTACCTACTGGAAAATATCATCATTATTGCTTTTTTTTTCCTTTTGATTCTATTTTTCTTGCTTCTCACTTTAAAATATTTATTATTTCTTAGAAGGAGGTTAGAAATCAGGACTGCACTGGCCTTACAAATCATACAATCTAACCGTTGCATTTGTGTTCATGAATACATTTAGACTGCTAAAGGGATCCTCAGTGTTCAGACAATCAGTGAACACGTTTAGTAAATTATTTTAATTTTACGCGTTTGCACTAAAAGTGTTCTGAGCTCAAGGGTACTGCTCACAGACTGAGCCGCATTGTACTCAGATTCAAATGATGAGCGTTATCGTTCAGAAAGAGAAAAAAAGTCTGTTAGCGCTCTTTGGCAAGAATGGATTAATTTTTATCTTAAGCCAGTTTATATAAAAGCGTTTCCTCCTCTTTGATGTGGTATATACTAAGTGAAAACATCATATTCTACCCATCAAAATCATGCAAGTGGTCATTCTTTCTTTTGCACTGATGTTACAAAAGGAGATAGCCTGCATGGCTGGAAGGTATCCATGATATTAAACAGTTCATGGGGCTGTAAAGTGCTGAGAGCAATCATGCAGAGCAACAGGCCACAGGAATGCAAATCATCCACAAAGCCAAAAGTGGAGCTAGCAGGTGGCCTCTCCTATTCATCTGATGTCAACGCACAGTTGAGATCAAGCCCTTTTAACATCTGGGTAGGCCCACTATTGCTTTTAATTAAACATAATACAGCCATTCAATGTTCTTGAATACAAGCAAACCACACAGTAAAAAGCATATCTTCTGCACAGTGAGGGTCACTATAGTTATATAAATAAATAGTATTGCTTAACTTAGACTGTAAGGTAGTTTAAATTTCTTATACTTTCCATTTACTATTCAGTGCCTGACAGTTAGAGCCTCTCTGACATTTCAGCCACTGACCATATTTCCATGGAAAATGTTCCTGCTCCTTCTGAGGATTTAGAAGGGGAAAAAAGCCTTATAATTAACTTTTTCTACCTTTGAGACATTTCCACTGTAAAAGGTCTTGAACAGAAACATTTGTTCTCAAAACTAGTTTACAGAGAGAATTTAACTGTGTTAACATATAAGGCATGGAAACTGTCATAATATCTAATTGAATTATTACTGACGTTCCAATCAGTAGCAAAAAAACATCTGTAACTGTAATTCTACTACAGAGAAAGCATAATTAGATCTATTTGGTAATGGGTAACAAGCTATTGCAGAAGCACAATGCAAGGCTTTAGAGAGCTGGAATGCTTCAAATGTCTTTTTTAAGTATAATAAACCTTTATTTTAAGTGGGAACATGAATATATGCTTTCTTCCAAAGATCGTTTATTAGTATTTAATTTCAATGCATTTATGATTACATTAGTTTTTCTGTTTGAAAGACTGGGAAAATTAACTGCCATCATCCAGAGCCCAGGACAGAGAAGCACACAAATGTATTTTCAGTCTATTGGTATGGAGAGCAAAAGGTAATGGCATTCTTCATTTTAATTTCATGAGAAAAGTAAAGTAATGCACACAGTGGAGTTTTTTTCTCAAACAGAAACATTTTCCAGAATTGGAAGCTGGAAATACATGACAATGCTAAGATACATTGTAAAAGTGTTCAGAAAGTAGATGGCTCAAGAGGAAAGCGATGGGATGTGAAGCATTTAAACTAAGGTCGCAAGGTCACCCATTAGTAATGGACTGGGAGTTTTAATGTAAATGATGGCTGTGCAGTAGCTCTGTTTAAAGAGAGATAGATGTCCAGAGCCTAATGGGCACGTGTGATTATTCCATAGCTACATTACAGTTGCCTTTTTTACCTCCTCTAGTCAGAAAGACTGCATCCACCTGGCATCTATGATACCCTTTCCCCTTTCCAGTCCTCACAGAGGCACACTAGTAGACCACTATTTGGAAAACAGCCTTGCCTGAATTTGTCCATTCTGTAATTATCCACGTAATCTCACTATTTGCTCTCCCTCCTCCAAATTGCAAATTATAACAAGAACTGTAGGAGCCAACAAAACCAGCAACACTTCAGATTTCCTCCCCAGCTACTCATAAATGAATATGTCAAAGGTTGAATTACAGACAGTAATATCTTTATTCTTCCCTGAGCTTGCCATCCATCCTCAAATTCTGTTTCATTAATTCAGATACTCAATAGTTTATATCTCAAATAAATAATATCTATTTTACATTCATTATTCTGATATAAAAACCCATATGTCTACTAGCAGTCAGCATATACAAGAAAATGGTACCTCAATAGCACTTGCAGAGTGAATGTCAGGTTTCAGCTGCATAGTTTCTGGTGATTTGCGGGGGATTGTGTGCCTAAAAACCCTATTAAACTCTTCCAAAATTTATGACTATATAACTTTTACCAGTGTTAAGCTAGTCGAACTGTAGGTAAAAAACTGTGGTACAGATATGTGGCAGTCATTGTGCCGATAAGTTTAGTAGCCTGCTAGAAGAAAGGAAGTTTACAAAGTGTTACTCCTATTGAGGTCATTGGCAAAACTTCCACTGACTCCAACTGCAGCAGAACTAGGGCTGGAGGGAAGAGATTTTCTTTCTCGTCTATGTATGTAAATTCTCTCATTTATTTGGTTTGAGTTGGGGCTGGCTGTCTGCATTGAAGAAAAGAGAGGAGAGAAACCAAATCCTTACTGCTGGCAAGCATTGTAACAATTCTGAAAAGCTTTAGGACTGTAGACACCCCATCAGGTAGAGATTTGTCTATTCAGCTTGTGGCTGTTGAAGAAGAAATATATCATCATCATGCAAATTAATCTGTTCTGATTACCTGACAGTCGCTATTAGGCAATCAGAGCTAACAGATGTACAAACTGCATAGTTAAGAAGCAACTATAAGTGGTTAGGCAAATCAGACACCTAGCAGTGAAGCACTTCAATATTGTGTAAGTGGAAAAAAGACACTATAGCATTTAATTTCAGTAACTATATACAATCTCCATAGTTGCCTACGCTGAAAACATCTTTTTCATATATTATTAAATGTTTCTTTTTGGACATGAGGGAATTTATGCTTATCAGACATATCTTTGTAGTACTTATTTTTTACCTGAACATATTTTCCAATCTCTTTGGTAAAGAAGATAGAAATACCATTTAAAGTGATCAAATGGAAATATGTGTCTCTACATGTACAACTTTCTACAATATTGAAATCTCAGACAGTAGAAGTTCCAGGCTTATTTTAATTCTTAAACTAATTTGGCAACTGAAAACCTACTCAGAATTTTTCTATTATGTCTTGCAATTAGGTGCAGTGTTTTTGAAAATAAATCACTAGAATAATTTTCAAAGATTTTAGGAATTCTTCTTAAAACCCAACTAAAATACTTCTCCTACCAGCCTTTGTCTTAAACGTCCTACAGTCACAATAAAATAATCGGCATTTTGGAAGCCACATCCTGAACGCAGATATTTCACCTCCGTTTTGTAATAATGTTCAGCTCTTTTCTTGGAAATCTCGACCTCTTTGGTACTCAAGTCAGATGTGTAGCATTTCAGACTTGTTTTATTTAAGACTCTACGCCTTTCTTTTATTCATTTCATTGTGCAAGTAATCATGTTTTCGAGGTGTTATCTCTGTTAAGTACTTCATGACCTATTGTACATCTGTCAAATCTATTTTTGAAAATGTGATACTCTTTAGGGGAATTCTGAGGCACTCATACAGATTCCTGCTGGATTAAGTGCTGTAATGAAAATGCTGCCCAAGTGTATTTTATACTACAGTAAGTACTTATTTCAGGATTCAATTATACCTACAGGAATATATTCTGTGTCTGATTATCTGGGAATGCCAAAGGTACACAGTGTTCTGGCAGAATGACTTCAGTTCTGCTAACTAAGTTAATGCTTTTGAACAAGAGATTGGGTGAAATGTTACGTGTGGGCTGAACTTCCTCTTGCGGTCCACCAAACAAGGGTATTTACTTCATGGAAGTGAGAAAAAAAAAAAAGGCTGCTTATTTTGCTCCCTTACACATGTGCTCTTCTTAGCTTTTCCACTACAGCTACATCAGTGGAAACATAGCTGTTGGATATTTTTTAAATTATGGCTGAAGGAAAAAAGGGAAAAGAGCTAGGCCAAGGTCTTCCTGGAGTAGAAACAACGAACAAGAAAAAAAAAAATTAGGCAAAAGGATGAGTTACCTTAATATTTCATTTTGACTATCTTTTGGGAAATAGCAAACTTAAATTCCTACTCTGTGTTTGATTAACACCGATTAAGGAAAAATAACTAATATTTTTGTCTGTGTTTCTTGCTTTTTGCATAATTCACTCATGTTGAAATCAGTAACAGCCTCTTCCGCTTTTCATTCCAGTGAGCTCTTTTGATGATGCCTTGATGTGCTTTCAATAGCTGGTTTCAATTTTACTGGTTCAGTGGGCTACTTGAAGATACCTCATTCAAACAAATTTAATTTTACCAGCAGTTTGAACTGAAGCTTGTTATTTTGCTTAGATGTTGGATCTGTGAGTTACTCATTGCTCTACATCCTTTTTTTACTATCTCTCATTTACTTTCTTTTTTACTATCTTGTTTACTATCTCTCATAGTTAATGATTCTCAAGATATGATTTTGTTAAATGTTTTTTATTAAAAAAACTTCATTTTTAGTACCAAACATGTTGTTATGCTCATAAAGGATAAAAAATATAAAGAATCACTGGATCTGGTGATGTAATTACTTCTAAATATTACTTTTTATTTAGAATATTGCACCTTTTAATCCTGTAGTAGTTTTAGTATACGTTACTTAGTGACCTTTCCTTTTGCCTTTATTAAAAGCAAGCTAACACATTCCTTTTCCCAAATCTCCTATCTTTCTGACCTCTTGATATGGTAAAACTTTTTAAACTTAAAAAAAATTTTACAATGTGTTATATGACAGTTCCCACGTAGAACGCTCCATGACTTATCTTAACAGAGTTTAGAAAACTCTATTCATAGCCGATATCCAAAAAGAGCTTACAGACATGCTTAGAAGCATAGATCTTCAACAGATTCCTCTGGGCTGTGATTTTCAATAAGAATAGGGTGCAGGTTTTAGAGGGATTAGACCAATGTTGTTTGAAATAGCAGATATGTTTCCAGGAACATGGGACTTTTTGCTGATCAGAAACACAGCAAACTTCAATCTAATTGCAAACTCTAACTTTTCTGAATTAATTATTTGTCTTAGACAATATAGATGTCTGAATAGATGAGGATGTCAGCAGTGGGATAGGTGAAGTTCTTAGTCCTTAATGAGCAAATTGACAAATTTTTAGTTGAAGCGTGTTCTCCACAAGAATGAAGTTATGGAGGATATTCAAATCTACGCATTGTTTTCACATTTTCCATTTTCAGGTCTCATTTTGCACTAGAAATACCACCTTACAAGGTGATTAATAAATCTGAGATCACATGGGTTTAAACATTCTATTCGATGTATTACAATGAGGTTCCTCCAGTATCTCATTGACCAATGGCAAGCCAGTGATTATGTCAGACAGGTAGTTAAAGAAACCTTTCTAATATATTCAGGATACCAAAACATCAAGTATGAAAGAAATCAGTTTGAAAAGCAGCATAGTCATGACTAAGTGCAGACAGAGATGAGCTGTTCTGCACGTTGTGCAGTTCACGTAACAGTATAGGTTAACATGTACTGTGTGTATTTCACTCTCTTGTTCAGACACGTACTGAGAGGAGTACAATGGTATCGCATAACTGCATTTGACTTGCTGTGCCAGTATCATGGAATAAAATTCATAACATGAGTCAGGAATCTGCATTCCCTATGCAATACATTGAGAAAGCTAGGTGCCTTAGGAGGGTATGGATAACATCAGCCTACATAAGGGATGCAGCCAAAGGAAAGGGTTCAGATTTCTGACCCTTCCACATATTTCAGCTGCTCTGTCAGATGGACTTAGATGCTGAAACTACTATCAGTACCTAGAATATCACATATGCTCTTTGGCTGGCCTGTTCTTCAGGTGAGAAGTGACAGACAGTAGTACTACCTCCATTCCACATTATTGTACTGCCTCTGGTGTGTGGCCCAGAAAGACGAGATTCCAATTTAACCTCAGATGATTTGAATCTTTTTCTTTTCCATTTACTCACTGTCTTGATGAAGGTGCCCAGTTGGGTTGCCAAGAACACAATTTCCACAAATTGTGGAATCAGAAGGACCTCTGTCTGCTAGAGCCCTCTGTACATAAGTGTTGACATTTTTGGAACCATTTGCATTGCACTCAGTAGACAGAATGTAGAGACAATCTCAATAGCAAAAACTGAAATGAATGGCTTATTATTAGATTATGCTGATGGATTTGGCTAGAGAAATGTTACTTAAATCAATGTTCTGATGCTAATTAGTTCTTCCATCTGACTATGCAATGAACTTGACAACAACCACCATCATTTTCACTTTGTGAAGAGCTGTGTAGCATAGATTACAGAAATCTCAGAGTATACTCCAGTTAATTCTATTGACATGACTAAAAATAACAATGTGAGATCATGTCAGACAACGTTCCAGTCATTTTCAGATTATTATTACATTTTGGTTTGTGACTGTCAATGCTAAGTCAATGGAAAACAGTTTTGTTTAATTAAAGTTCTGTAAAGATTTAAATAAAAATGAATAGCTATATAAATTTGTGATACATTAAGATAAAAATATCAGTACCATTCAGAAATGAATCTGGCAATAAAATATTATTTTTTGACTAACAAATTTAGCATTTGGATTCATGATCTTCTTAACAGTTCTCTCATCCAGGCTCCTACGAAGTCCTCAAAGTATGCAGCATGATATATTGTGTTCTATTTAATCACTGAGCATGTGAATAAATGCAAGTTTTTAGATGGGAAAAAGTACTCTGAACTATATTTTTATGGTCTACACTTCCTCACTCATGTCTAAGGAAACACAGATGAGCCCAGCATTAAATAATCTTTTCATGAAAGACTATTATAATCAAGCTGATATTCTTCTCATTTATATAAGCATTTTCTTTTTTTTTTTTTTTTTTCCTATTTTGGAATCTTCTTAACTAACATAACCCATCTGTGACAGCTGCTGTTGATAAAAGTTCTCAAAAAGCTGCTCTGCTTGAAAACAATGCAGACTGCATTTTTTTCTTTTACAACAGTAAAAATTATTAGAAACAATTATTATAAACAATAGTCTGCTATTACTTTGTATTATGCATTTTTTTCTTTTATGCAATTGTATTTCTTTGTAATTATGATTGAAGGACTTAATTTATTAAAATTCAGGATACTTACATAAAGAAAAGGTCAAATTAAGGAGAAAAATGTGTACGTGATTAGGTTCATTACTCATGAAACAATTCCAGAAAGAAGAAAGGATCAAGCTGAAGATTTTTTTAGCAGTTAACTAGGAAATAATATTAGGTATATAACAGAGAGGTAGTAAAAATACCAGTTCAATAAAATTTTGTAAAGCAGACACAGAGGTAAATGATTATATATTAAGAAATAGAGAATAATGTAGGTTGTAATTAAGACTTGTAAAAAATATCTGGTTGCATTTTATACTGATACAAATGATACTGGAATTTTCTATATTTATGTATTATTGAATTATGCTTTCATACAAACACTAACAGGATGAAAGCCGTTTATTCTGGAATTTCCTAAATTCTGAATATCTGAACATGATTGGATTACAATTCTTTTATGTGTAAAGAAGGTCTAGGGGTTTTCATTTAAAGCAAATTGGAATAAAAAGAAAACAGAAAAGAGAACAGAATCTGTCCTTTGATGTCCTAATACACCAGACAAAAATTCTTCCACTTGAACAAATGAAGTAACTAGATAACACACTTAGAGTGGTCGTCTTCTTTGTTCATTATCACTAGGAAGGGTAGGTCACATTCTTAGCATCTGCTGATAGCAGCATGATCGCAGAGGAGGAGTGCTCAGCTCTGACTGCAATGGGCAGCCTTCAGAAACTAAAATTTTTTCTGCCTGGTGATGGACCCCACTGATCTTTCTAAAGTGCCTGGCTTTTTGCCTCTCCACCAATCTGACTGAATACAGGGTTTCTGAACATCTGAATTTTGTCATAAATACCCTTATTTCTTAACTGGAAGAGTTTGAGTACTCTGGCCATCTTCTGCTCTGGTCAGAGCAGTACCTCTGATTGGGCTATGGAATTATGAGTAGTATCAGAGAAATGGCTTCAGCTAACTTCCCTGTGCTAACTAGTGCATTTCCCTTCGGTGCCACAGCACTGCTAGAGAGATGGCACACACCAGGGAACACCGCTAATCACCAGCACAATTCATAAACTGAACCAGTACATTTTGTAGGCAATAAACAGTTAAATCAGTTAAACAGTTCAAACAGTTGGCTTGTAGAGTAGTATCAGTCTTGGAGACGTGAGTTTTCACAGCCTTGCAGCCGGGGGCCTGGTCAGTCAAGGGATGTTGGTGAGCAGCCTACAACCAGTCCATGCTGTTTCAGGTAGCTGCAGCAACAGCAAAGGAAGTTGCAATTACAGGGCAGGTTATAATTTCTGAGTTGGTAGCTTAACTCTCAGCCAGATTTGGACACATTTTCACTAAAATCATACCCCTCTAAGCTAAAGGCCACCATATGCTGGCTGAGCTGGCAATCATCCCTGACACTATGAAGGCATGAGCCATTTTCAAAGAAAAACTCACCAAAGAGATATCATTTTTGTAATGTGGGAAAAGAAATGCACTTCTTTTAAAGCTGCATATTTTTGTCTCTAACTTACAGGGGACCACAAACGAGGTTTGCCTGAAAGTTTCAGATAAAGAAACACATGCCCCATACGATCACTTGGGTCTGAGGAGGACTACTGACTTGGACCATTTCAGATCAGATAGTTACACTTCAGCACTGAAAATGAGATTTTATAGTCAGAAGTGTCAGAAGGCAACTTTAAATAAGCAGAGTCTGTAATAAATGAGCCATGTCTGTAATAAAAGACTGCACATACACATATGCACACAGACATGTACTTCCTCGAAAACCTCATCCATGCTTGCTTGTCTACTTCTGGACAGACAGAGAAGCTGGCTAGACAGACGGGAGGAGCACAGAGCAAGCATGAGCTGTCTTGAGTCAGCCAGAAATGAGGCTCCCATCACTGCAGATGCTGCTTATGGGTCACAGTCATGCAACACGTGTGAATGATAAACTCGAGAGTTATGAGTCATTAGAACAACTTAGAGGTCTGTGTTTGCAGGCTTGACCGGAGGGTAGCAGCACAGGCTGGAAGCCAGGTCTGCTGATGATGATATGGCAGGTGGCACTCTTCCTTTCCTGTCAGCACTAAATGAACTCCACTTTAGTGTTCTCTGAATGAATGAATAGCTGTCAAACAGGAAAAGATCCACCCTAAGATAGAAGTAAAGAGGCAGTCTTTCACTGCACCCCTTGACATCATTCCCATTAGGCTAGCTGCCATGAAGAGTAGAGAGAAATGTGGACTGTGTTTGTTAGAAGCATGGGTGGCCTGTTTAATGCCTCTAGTAGTGTGTGGTTATTAACGGACCTTCTCAGAGGGAAACTACCAAAATTGCGTACTGAGACAGTTCAGCGGAGATCCCATAGACTGGCAGCTTCAAGGATTGCTTTATAATGAACACAGGGCCCTAAGAACAAACCAAATAATATTATTAAAATTAAAAATGTATTAAAAGAAGGGCTTTATGATAGTGTTTGGACCATTTTTCAGGTTTATTGGCTGACACTTGCCTCCCTGCTGTTCCAGACTTTCCCACAAGCACTGCCACAGCTATAGGCTTCAACAGCCCTTCATGTGCTCTTGAGGCTCTTCTGCATTAGGAACTGCACATAGAGCTCTCTAATTGTGCCACTTTTGTTTTCTTTTAATAAAAAAAGTAAGATAAACTGGGCAAGCTCCTTTCTTGAAATGAAAGAGGAGTGACAGCAACAAAAACTGACATAGAAAAAGACCAAGAATACTTTTTTATTTATGTTTTATGCTTTTTTTTTTCTGGTTTCCACTTATATTGCTTAATGTTTTTCTCTTATTACACCTTTGGGTTCACCTAGCCCCCCATGCTGACTCAATACTATCACTGATAGCCATGTAATGGAGGTCGCCTATGGAAACAAAAGAGAGAGAGAATGAATTCTGGCTTAGGAAACAATAGCTTTCTGCTTTGGGTAGTGGGGAATTAAGGAGTGGATAAGTACATGTTTCGGCTGTCTGAGAACTGTGTAGGTTCTATATGCAGAAATGAATCATTGATTTACTAGCGCTTACATTTCACTAGTCTACAGTTGCTCTCCAAACGTTAATGAGCTAAGCAATAAATATGATGGTGATACTACTTCAAACTTGTTCTTACAAGTAATAAATAGTGCAGGAGAGTGTTCTAGTTTTTGATAAATGGATGAAAAAGGAAAAGGGTTGTCATGATATAAAAAAGTATGTCTGCTGCTATTGATGCTACATTTTGCTATCAATGGGCAGAGATGAAAAAAAGTATTTGCACATAGTGTGCCCTAGTTATAAAACAAGATGTTTCTTTTTTCTGTCATTCTTCATTGTTTTTATTTTTTTATTTAACTTTATTTGTATAAGAAACTAAAAAGAAGCATTGTACATTGGTCTCCTGAAACAATTTAAAACAGCAGCAAACATCTCAACAATGCTCAGAACGTTGTTCTCATGAGGGTAACAGCTGTTTTCAGTTCTTTACTTTCCAAAAAAGAATGAAGATATTCTATTCACAGAAAGCACATCTGAACATAAGATTTAGCCTTGTAAGTCTAAAGGTATTAACACTGTAATGTAATTAAAAGTACTCACAGAATGTCATGACAACGTTTTATAGTGGTAAGAAGGTCTTGTTTTCCCCTGAAAAGTTCAGTTTCAGTCATGCTAAAGCTACACTTAAATTCTGCTGAATTCATACAATAGTTTCATTTGTTCATAAGGTTTCATAAGGTTTCATAAGGTTCAATTTTACACAAAACTTCTGGTGTGAACATTCTTGCTCTGTTCTTTTCATCACATACCTCATGGGTTAAAGTACTAATCAAGACAGTAGCTAATTCATTGTCTGGGTTTGAAGAATTTTAGTCTTCATCTTTAAAGAGAGAGTTAAAAGTTATGGAGCATTTATATAAGCATACTTCCACTAGACCAGGGACCAAAACACAAACATCGGTCACTTGGGTGAATAACTTACCCAAACCATTATCACTGCCCATCTCTGTTTCAGTTAATACTCTCTTAGAGCAATAGTGTTTATTGGTATTTATATTACATCAGAAATACAAATCAGCCCTGTCCCATTTACTGCTGGATCTGGCTCCTTAGCCTCCTCCCAGCAACAGTATTGAGACTGTCCTGCAGACCTAGAGTAGGCTAATGTGGGTATGGTAGCTCATCTTCATTGTGCTCATACCTTATCTTCTGATTTGGAAACCACTGGTCCAAGCATTACTGTGTTCATCTGATGATCACATCTGAATTTCATTGATTCAGAACTCTCATGGTGAAAGATAGGATAGTGTTGGATAGTCAAACCTAGCTTTTTCTGAGGTATGTCTCTCCTGTTACTGATAGGCACCTGGAAGCATGTTCTTCATTGCTTAATTATTGAAAGTTTTTCCCACTGGTAATTTGTATCTTCTGCACTGTCATTTCAGCTTCTAATTTCTTGACCTTTCCTCACGAACCAAGAAATCAGACCTTTTTCTTCCTTGCTCATTTCAAATCCTTCCACCAGCTATACTTCTTCAAGTCTAACACAGTTCATTCATTCATTCTGGATAAACCATGTCCTCAAGGTCTCAGATTACTTCCTCTGCTTCTCTTTTTTATTCAAACTACATTTTTTCCTGAAGTGCAAGGCTCAAAACAAGATGCAGTAAGACTTGATCAGAATGGAAGGATTATTTTTCATATCCCAAAATCTGTCAGTCTCAAGTTAGACAAGTTTTTTCTTGACACTTCAGAAACTTCTGAATACTTCTTGTCCTGCAGTAACTTAAGGCTGGCTTATTGGAGGCCTTAGAGCTTTCTCCCCACTCCTGCCACAGCTCCCTGCAAAACCGTGAGGGGATTAATGACTAATTGGACCCAGATGCTTTGACTTTTTCCCATATCTGGTAATTCATTCTGTCACAACAACCATGGAATTAAAATAAAATAAAAGAGTCATTAAGAAACCAGGTTGCAGTATGGAATGATCACTAAGAAGTAAGCAGTCCTTATGTCAGTGACTAACCCAGCCAGCTTATTATAGACCTCCGCCACCCAAACCAAGGCATCACATTTCTTTATTAACTCAACGTAATGTATCCAGGAAATCATCACCCAAAAATTTATTGTGTGGGTAGGGGATTGTAAAAAATAATGGCTTTTTCTATATCACCACAGAACCAAAATACACAATATAATTCTTATTTCCTCACCCACTAATCAAATTAGCATTAATTAATTAGTTTGCTAAAATATTAGGGGTTTAAACGCAAATCCATGGGGAGAGAATGAGTGATAGAGAGAGCTACCACACTGTCATCTACTGGAAAATGCTGAAAACACTCTAAGAAAAAAGCAGGCAGAGCTCTCAAGTAGGACATCTCCTAAAGAAACGTCTGAACTACTGCACTGTTCTTGTAGTGGGTGACTCCATGTTAAAAGGCACCGAGGCTCCCTACTGCCAGGAAGTCTCAAGAGCTCTGCTGCCTCCCAGGAGCCAAGATCTGAGACATTGCTAAGAGAGGACCACAGCTTGTCAAGAATACAGACTACTGTCTACTATTGCTCTTTCATGTGGGCATGAATGACACTGGAAGCTGGAACACGGGCAGAATCAAAGACTATAAAGCCGTAGGAGCACAAGTGAAGAATACTGGTTCCCAAGTTACCTTCTCTTCAATTTTGCCAGCTGGAGGAAAGAAGGAAGCCAGAAATAGATGTATAATGTATATCAGTTCCTGGCTATGTGGCTAGTGCCAGCACGAGGGTTTTGGTTTTTATGACAAAAGAACTTTCTATGAGAACAATAACCTGTTAGGGAGAGATGGGATCCATTTGTTTAGAAGAGGCAGAGCAATCTTTGGCAGCAGGTTGGTCAACCTAGTGAAGTGAGCTTTAAACGACTGTAGGGGTGAGGTCAAAAATGGCAAAGCTCATGCCATTGCAACTGGCTGGGGAATAAGCCAGGCCAACCAGAAGAGTGACAAATGTCCCTTAGCTGCCTCCCATGACATGGGCCAGAAGGCTGGTTACCTGAAGGGTGTGCGTAGCTATGGGGATCCTCTTTAATCCCTCAAGGGAAACCTGCAGCCTGTGCTCTTTTCTTCTCTAAAGTATCAATGCATGCAGCATGTGGAATAAACAGGAAGAGTTAGAAATCTATGTGTCGCTGCAGGGCGATGATCTCACTGCAGTCATGTAGACATGGTGGGACAGCTCACATGACTGGAATGGTGTCTTGGATGGCTATGTCTTTTTTAGGAAAGACATACTGGCAGTGGAGTTGCTCTTTATGTGAGAGAATAACTGGAATGTATCAAGCTCTGCCTGGAGATGAGTGATGAACAAGTGGATAGCTTATGAGTGAGAATTAAGGGACATGCTAATATGGGTGATACCATTGTGTGTTTTTACTACAGGCCACCTGATCAGGAGGAGGAAGTTGATGAGGTCTGCTAAGACAGCTGAAAGTAGCATCACCACAACAAACACTGGTTCTCATGGGCAACTTCAACCATCCTGATATTTGCTGGAAAAGCAACACTGCCAGGTGTACACAATCCAGGAAGTTCCTGCAGTGTGTAGAAGATAACTTTCTGATGCAGGTGGTGGGGGAGCCAAAAATGAGAAACGTGCTTCTGGACCTTGTTCTCACAAACAAGGAAGGACTGGTTGGGAATATGAAGGTTGGGGGCAGCCTTGGATGAAATAAACATGACATAGTGGAGCCCAGGATCTTGCACGGAAGAAACGAGTAAATAAGTAGGATTGCAACCTTAGACTTCAGGAGAGCCAACTTTGACCTCTTCTTGGAGCTATCCAATGGGCTGGAGCACTGGAGGGTAAGAAGCCCGAGAGAACTGGCTTACATTCAAGCACCACTTCTTACAAGTTCAAGATTGGTACATCCTTAAGAGTAAGAAATCAGGCAGAGATGGCAAAAGACCTGCATGAATGAGCAAGGAGCTCATGGGAAAAAGAAAGTCTACAGAATGTGGAAAAGTGATCTGGCTAATTGAGAGAAATATAGGAACACTGTCACAGCATGCAGGGAGGCAACAAGGAAGGCTAAGGCCCATTTGGAAGTAAAAATGGCAAGGGAGGTCAAGGACAACAAGAACTTTTTTAAGTATGTCAATAGCAAACTAGGAAGAATGTGGGCCTCCTACTGAATGAGGAGTGTCCTCTGGTAATGGAGGGCACTGAGACGGTGGAGCTACTGAAGACCTTTGCTTCAGTGTTTACTGCTAAGACTGCCCCTCAGGAATCCCATTCCCTGGTGATAAGAAAGTCTGAGGAAAGGAAGACTTTGCCTTGGTTGAAGAGAATCCAGTCAGAGATTGTCTAGGCAAACCCAGTGTACACAAATCTATGGGCCTTAATGGGATGCACCCATGTGTACTAATGGAGCTGGCAGAAGTGACTGCCAAACCACACTCTACCATTTTTGAGAGGTGATGGAAAATGAGAGAGGTGCCTGAGGATTGGAGGAAAAATGATGACACTCCAGTCTTCAAAAGAGAAGGAGGAGGGCCTGGGAAACTACAGGCCAGTCAGCTTCATCTCTGTCCCTGTGAAGATGATGGAACAGCTTATTCAGGATGTTAATCTCTAAGGAAATGGAAGAAACAGAGGTCATTGGAATTAGTCAGCATGGATTCACCAAGAGGAAATCATGCTTGTCTGATCTGGTAACCTTCTATGATGCCGCAAATGGCTGGGTAGCTGAGGGGAGAGCAGTGGCCGTTGTCTACCTTGATTTCAGCAAGACGTTTGACACTGTCTCCCACATCATCCTTGCAGGTAAGCTTAGGAAGTGTGGGATGGATGAGTGGACAGTGAGGTGGCTAGAGAACTGGCTGACTGGCAGAACTCAGGGCTGTGATTGATCAGTGGCACAGAATCTAGTTGGAGACCTATAGCTAGCGGTGTTCCCCAGGGGTCAGTGCTGGGTCCAGTCTTGTTCAATGTCTTAATTAGTGACCTGGATGAAGGGATAAAATGCACCCTTGGCAAGTTTGCTGACTATACGAAGCTGAAAGGAGTGGCTGGCACACCAGAAGGCTGTGCTGCCATTCAGCGAGGCATTCAACAAAGACTGTGAGGGGATCTTATCAATGCTTATAAGTATCTAATGGGCGGGAGTCAAGTGGATGGCACCAGGATCTTTTCACTGATGCCCAGTGACAGGGCAAGGGGCAATGGAAACAAACTGGAACATAGGAAGTTCCATATTATTTACTTTGAGGGTGACAGAGCACTGGAACAAGCTGCCCAGAGATGCAGTGGAGTCTCCTTCGCTGGAGATATTCAAAACCCACCTGGATGCCTTACCTGTGCAAGCTACTCTAGAAAACCTGCCTTAGCAGGAGGGTTGGACTAGATGATCTCCAGAGGTCCCTTCCAATCCCTACAGTTCTGTCATTCTGTATCCTAACTATGAGTTCACTGACAGTAGCAAAACATGCTTATTAAGGGTATCTTAGATTTGCTGTAAACCAAACACTAGGCTTTAAAGCATTTGGGAATTTCTCATTTCCAAAATTTTTCTTTATTTTTCACTTTGTAAGAACAGTTAAACAAAATTCAAATCAAATTTGCAGCTGTTTTTGAATGACTTAAAACCGCATTTTAGAAAAAGATAGGAAGGAGTAATGATAATTTTTACTGGAAGGAAAAAAAATCAAACTTCAGTAGTTAGAGGGTGTAAGTAGAGCACACATCTAAGTCTCCATTCAAAGCAAAACACTGAAAAATTATTCATGACAGTATAATAAAAATTTAGACAATATAAATCTACTATAAATAGTGACTTTTATTTAAACTCACATGCAGATGAATTTTTGTGAGTATGGAGGACAGGAGATTAAAGATGTTCTGCCAAAAACAGGATTAAAAGATAGAGTTCAAATGTATATTTAAGGCTGGGAAAGATGAGGGATGGTAGTGATTATTTTAGAGCTCCACCAAGCACCTTTGTCCAATTAGTCAAATGCTTTCTTTTTCAGAACAGCTTGCAAGGAGTCCAGAGCTGCTGGCTGGCCTATGGAGCAGACATGAGTACTTTTGCTGAAGACTGTTCATCTTTATTGACTTAAATTTGGTATTCCATAGAGTGAAAGACCCTTGCTACCACTTATTCCAAAAAGCAGAAAGCAGATACAAGAGCTGCATATGAACAAAGTCACTTTGCCTCCTAAGAATTTTGAAAATAGGTTGTTTCAGTTTGTGATTTCACTTTCTCCTAGCTAAACACTGAGCTTGATATTCCTCATTAAGACAAAAGTTTGGGTCATAGCCCAAGGGGTCCATTTCCCTGACTGTTTCAACAATCTCACCCTGGATGTCTGTGTTTCTTACTTTCCTTGTAACTTTGTACATGAGACATGTTCTGCAGCGATCTACACAGGAGTTATATTAGCAAAGTGCTTTTTATAAAGCTGAGGATCTTCAAGTCATGAAGGCAAAAATTAGAGGGCATAAGAAAGCTCCATCTGAAGGTCACTGCTAACATTAATAGGTTATGATAGGAAAGCCTTAAATCAATACTAAGACTAAAAAAACAATGATAACAGTACCTGGTTAAATTTCCCCTTCACAGTATTTCTGAGACAAATTATCAGATTAAAATGTGGGTAGACCATTGTCTGACTTTCCCATTGACAGAAGACCATGGTTATTTGCATATCCAAGATTACTCAGATGATTCCAGAGTCTTGTTGCTTTTTTGATTACATCAACTTGAGAATAAAAAGCCCGCTGTGGGGGATGTCTATTTAGCACTAGAATAATTAACACAGTGATAGCTGGACTGGTATAGCAGTTAGTATCAACATAATGAGTCAACCCAGATTTTGCTTTAACAAACAAAAGGGTTAGGTCAGTACAAAATGTTTAAGTTGGACCTTTTATTTAACCTCTTTTCACTTAAGTAATTTTTTTAAGTGAAGTATTTTCAAATGCAGGACTTAGCATTAGCTGTAAAAGTGAGAAAAAAAGAACTATGTACTGAATTCATTGACACTTGCTGGTTGTTTCAGTCCTCCTGAAACTCCTGTTTCAGATGAGTTTTCAATGTCAGAAAGTTTCTACAGATGTAATTAAACACACTAATCAAGTCATCCCTCAGTTGTCATTTTGAAAACATGAAGAGATTGAGAGTTTTTAGACATTTTCTCCATTTTTCAAGGCATGTTGCAACATCTCCACTATCTCAGCATCCTATGCAAAATGCTAACACCACAGATCTCTATGGCGTCTCTTAGTATCTTTCTCATGGATGAATTTGGAAGAAAAAAATAGGAAAACAGAATAAGAAAATATTTGAAGAGAAACACAAGGGGATAAAAGATACTATGATCACTGTGGAACTACTCTTTCTTGTAGGCTACAGATGAGTATAGGCAGCTACATGAATTATGAAAGCCTAGACAAAAAAAGTAGCTTTTCTTGTAGAAGCCAAACATGTAGAAAGTTAAGCATTTTTACAGATTTTTTTTCAGAAAGGTGGTGTCTTTCTGAAAGTCACAGGGATGAGGTGATCCTGAGGAATGAAGAAGCCATTTCCCCATGGTGCACATCCCAGGTCTCAAAGATGAAGGAAGGGAAAGATAAAGAAATGTTAAGCTGCTCATTCTATTTGAACAGACTTATCTGTTCCAATCTCTGTTCTCCCGTTAATTTGATTCAACAGAAAGCATGTGCTGTCTTGAGGGCTCAGTGTGCTCTCAGTGGGATTACTTAATGGAAATGAAGGAGATGGCAAGGATATCACCATGGGATGAAACTACTGACAGGGGAAGGGGGAAGGGTTTAGTCTTCAGGCACGCACTCTTTTGACAAGCCAGCCATCAATCTCATCTCCTGTGGCTCCTTCAGAGAGCAGCTGTATCACAGGCATGAAAGAAAAACTGCAGGCCACCACAGGAAACACTCCAGCATAACGTCTTAACTGTTCTGTCCCCCTAACCTCACTACATCAGTCTTACAGACAGTCTCTTCTGCTTCCTCACCCAGCTTAGTGGTCAAGATCCCCACCACAGTTGGCAACCTTCTATTGGTAATGTTTTTTTCTTTTTTCCTCTTTCCTTTTTCCTTTTTTCTTTACATTTGGTGGTACAGGGAGGAAGATTGTTTTCGACCATCTTTCCTTATTTCTACATCCCTTTCTCCTTGCCTTCTGCAGTACTCTATTCTGCATCCCATAAAGCACACAGGACAAATCAGTCTATCTTGGATGCTGTGATGCTCTGGCAGGTTAAAAACAAAACAAAAAAAAAAAAAAAAAACAGTGGAAAAGAAGAAATAAAAATGGAAATAAAAACAAAGGCACAAACACACACACAAAAAAAAACAAATACAAATATAAATGCAAAGACAGTTTCAATATGTTCACTCTTTTGGAATTGCATTAGGAACTGCAAGTATGTTAAGAATGGTGTACTTGTTCTTAGATCATGACTCCACTCTTGTGTCAAGCGCTGTTGACAAAGACAGTCAAATCACACAAATTCGTGGCCCTTGGTTCATTCTGGCAGACCATCTACACGATAAATTTACACAGAGCAATTCCATTCCAGAAGAGGAAAAACAACTCAGGCAGGATTAAAGGGAGCATCAGAAAGAGCAGTGGTCACTAGAGTGAAAACCTAACCCCCTTAAAGTCCATTAACTACAGTGGGGCCAGGGTTTCACCCCAGCCTCTTTTTTTTTTCTTTTTCTTTCCTGCTTTAAGTGTGTGATTTGCCAGGGGAAAAGTTCAATTGAAGGCACACAGTTAGACTATACATACAACAAAGAGGCGGGGGGCGGGGGGTGAGTAAAAAGGCAGAACAAAGGATTACTTTAAAGTTAGACCTCGGCTCCTTTAGCTTTAAACAATGAAGGAAAGCACATAGGTTTCAACAGGATAAAAGCAGACTTTATTTTGTAAAGAGATCTCAAGATGAAACAAAGGACTGCAATTGTACCTCCTATCTGCAGATCTGAGGTGCTGAAGGAAGAGAAAGTGGGTGGATGGTTAACAAGAATAGCTTGAAACCATGCTTTGTTAACAGAGTAAAATTAGCTTGCTGAGAACCCTTATTTTCCACATAACTTTTAACATGAGCATTATTTTACCTGTCTCCACCGTAGAGAGCCCATTTACAAATTTGCAGCAAGTAACCACTGAACTTGAGCTAATTTTTCCCTGTCTCCTGTTTCATCCGCTTAATTAATAGCAGTGCATTTAAGTTGGGTTGCTCACATCCACGGCTGGAGGTCTAACACTGCTGTGTGAAATATGCTCTAACCCAAACACCACGGGATAGGTTTGTAGGTAGAAGCATGGGCTGTTTTTTTCAGAAAGCCACTCAGGTAGCTCTATTTGAAATGGGGGCTGAACCAACTACAAGTAAAATGAAAGTGAACTCAATTCACATGTCTGTTGGTTCTTGAAGCTACCAAAAGCCACGTGTGGGGTGGAGCAGAGGAGCACCCAGCTGTGCCCAGAGCTGGAGCTGCAGCAGATGCTGCAGGGAAGGCGATTCCCCTGCCCTCTCCTCACAGCACTGCCACGTTTGTCATATAAATGGGTCAAAATCTGTGATATGTGCATGTTTTTTTACAGTTACGTTTTAGGAGGCGTATACTGTACTTGGCATCATAAAATCTGCTTCAAATCGCAGTTATATTATTAAATGTCAGTTCGTTCTGCTATTTCTACAAACCATCTCCTGTGGGGCACGCAGGAATGTACTTTTGCTCTTATGCGTTTGTGTTTGCTTGGTGTTTAACACCAGGGAACAGGTGTGGTCTGTCAGTGCTCCCAACCCAGAACACCCTCAGAACTCACCAGTCTGCTTTAGAAACATGCTTTGCTTTTTCTTTTCTAGCCTTTTCCGTAATGCTGCAAATGCAAGATACAGACTGTCCCCGTCACTCATTTCTAAATCTGATCAGTTTTTGGCTGGAGCTGCCCTCTACAACTCCACAATGAAATTCAGAAATAGAGATTTTCCACTCATTTTTTTTTAGGGCTTTTCTACCTTGCAGAGCGATTTTCATTATGACTTATGTAATGGCAGGTGTTCTTCTCCCTCACCTTCTTAATGCAGGAAGCATATGGGGCATTACCAACAATATAACCCCTCGGAATGTCTCTACCAGCAAAGATGACAGGAAAGCCAATTGGCCAGTCTGGAGTTCCCTTTCGTAAGGGAAATTCCGTGGGAGTTACGGGGCTTGTATAATAATAGCCTTATTCTAGAATATTTTCCTATATGAACTTTATGTTCAGGCTATGGGTTTGCGGAAAAGGTTTTTAAAAGTCATATAAGGAACTAATGTTTCTAAATAACAATTGAAGAGCATATAGATTTAATTTCATTTACATTTAATTTCAAATAGTCATGTTTTGGGGATTATAGATTCAGACTCCTGATGTTATCAGACCATATTTTTCACAGGTTTTATTCTTTTTTTAAGCGTTTAAGTTCATTCAAATTTATTTAGCAGATCCATCTTTGGAGGAGGAAATCCCTACGTTATTAAATTCAAGGACTCAAAGAAAGGAAGGTAGAAAAATATGTATAACTCGGAAAAATCTGTTGATTAATACTGAAGGACTTTCTAACCAATTTAAAATTAAGATTAATTTCAATCCATTTAATATATGGAAAATCATTTAAAAATTGCAACCCGAGAAGCTATTTCAGTCTTGTAAAGTTCTGCTACACCAGTATGAATCTGTATCTGCACTCTGAATTGTAAACACATTTAACTCTTATCCTCCAAATAAATTCTTTTTAGTCTTTTTTACATGTACACTAGTACTTTTTTAACATTTTGTATCTAGCATCTTTTTTGTGATACAAGAGTTGTAACATATGAAATACAACACAAAATCAATCAAATAAACTTTCAGCTACAGAACAAATACATGTGAGGGAGCATAAAAAAAAGGATTGAATTAAAAATAAATATTGATGCCTGCTTGAAGGTGATACCTCCTAACTCAGCTGAGGGTTTTACGGTCAGAGGCTGGGAGCTGGGACAGATGCACTGCACTGGAGAAGGAGACTGGATGGCTCACTGCAGATGCCATGCTATGCTGAGCCACCAGGCAGCCACCTGCAACAGCACCCAAGTTACAACTAATACACTTGTGCAGGGGCTTGCCTTCGTAAGGCTAGCTAAAATTCTTGCTAGTGCTAGATTCTGTGTTTTCAATTATGTGTAAGTTTTCCCCCACTGTAAGGTCTCATGGCTTTCAAGAAAGATTTAAGTGCTATACTGGAGGAGGGCTCAAAATAGTTTTTCTTTTTTTAAAGTTTTTGGAAACTTAAACCTCTGCAGCCTGATTTGGTTATTTGGAGAAACAATCCTTTAGAAATGACATTTTAAAGTATGGATATGGATATGAATATTGGAAAAGGGGTAAAACAAAAGAAAACAAAAACCGCATGCTCCTATATAAGACGTGTTTAACCTCAGAGCTCCAAAATCGCCAAGAGTCTCGTAACACTAGCAAAGTCCAAAGCTCTCAGTCCTGCTCCAGCCCTCATCATCCCCACTAGTAGTTAAATGAGAAGGTACACCAAGAGCACCCGAAGGCAGCTCTCTGCTCCAACCCCAAGGTGCTCCAAAGCACCAGGACTAGCTGGAGGTTCCCACCCACCTTCAGGGGGTCTCTGGGCAGCTGCATCATTGCCCAGCGCTGGGCTGATCACACCATGCCACCAAATCACCCCATGCTTCTGCAGGGTGGTGGGGTGCGGTCCTCAGTGGAGATGCTCTGCCTGAGGATACAGCCAAGCATGGTGCCTGGTCTCTACAGCAGAGCTTTCTTCTTTTGCCTTCACCCATCTGAAGAGTTTCCAATGACAAGGGCATGAGCTCTGTGCAGGAGAGGACCTGCAGCTTTGCATTTCAGTGGAGTGAACAGTTACAGCCACAAAGACTGAAGGGTACACTGGAGCTAAATACTGAACTTTTCCTTCATTTCTTTTTTTCCTTCAGATTACTTCATTGTAATGGTTCGGCAGTCTACAACAGAGGCAACAGAAATCTGCTCACCAAATAAATATTTAACACCAAACAACGGTGGATACCATAAATTAATAACATTTTAGTGAGCAGTGCAGCTCAGGAAGCAGTATCAACAGTGCACTGTGTCAGTAAGGAGTCTTCTTGAAAGATTTGCTCTCACACAGATGAATATCTCCATATGAATTATTCTCCCTGCTCTGCATTTTAAATTATTATCCCTCTGGCATTCCTGTACCTAATTAATGCAAGGTGAAGCAGGATACAAGTTTGCCAAATGAATTCCACCATTTCTAACATTCAGCAGCCTTATTCTGGGAACACAGAGCAGATAAAATCAGGTTATCATTGAGATCAAAGGTTCTCTGACAATGAGGTACAGAACACTGTTCACTGAAAGTGGAAACTACCATGATTTCTTAGCTAACTACCATTGCACAGAAACTGTTAGGATTCAAAAATGGTAGGGTACACACAGGAAAGTGCCAACTCATTTTTGTTATAACTGTGGAACTTTGACAGAGTCCAAAATATACTCCAAATTATAAGCAGGTGTCAAACTGTTACACTTTCAGTCATCTAACAGGGTCCCATCACTACTCATTAGCCACCTCTGAATACCAGTGAAATAAATAGGTAGTATGTCAGAAGCCATCCATTAGAAGTTGGCTTATTTCCTGAAGTTTGCAAAGTATTCTGTCTCTTTAACATCCTCATCTGTAAATTTAGCCTTTACACGTGTAATTCTCAGAGGTTAGAAATGAGTTCATTTAGATAGACGTTCAGCTTTCCCCAGATCCTGTCTCCATGAGCTCTTGCAGCAATGAGTTCCACCAGCTAAGCACAGTTTTTCCTTCTTTCTGTCAGCCAGCTGATCTTGCTACTGAACAAGGTGATCCACCCAAATCTAGCAGCTGTGGCTTCCTGTGATTCACACGGTGAGGAATGTGCTATTGTGGGGAATTTATGGCCAGACAGGAGCAGCCCCATGGTGCTGGAAGGCTGACCTACACCACACGCTGTGGCTTCCCTCACAAAGTCTGCAGTAACTTGTAGGACGAGTTTACATTTTGAAAGTGGATGAGTTAAGTGCCACCGAGGTATTTTTAAGGATTCTTTGGTATTTTTGAAGTAATTATGTGTATTCCTTTGATGAACTTTGCCAGAAGGCTAATGACTGTAAGCATTCCTACATAACTGGAGTCCTCATTAACGGAGCTTCAGGAATTGTCTTTGTAAAGAAAAAAATGTAAGAGAGCTGCGTGGCTTGGAGGAAATACTGGCCTTATTTCTTTTTTCTTCTTTTCAATGAATAAACTGAGTGCGATGATGCAATGGCTGCTGATCTCTTTCCTATTTAATAGCACAATAGCTATTAATATGCTCTCCACAGCAATATTATGAAACAGCCATTTCTGTGACATTAGGAGGTTATGAGGTTTGCAAGAAAATGCCTGTAAAAATGTTTTTAAAAACCCACTGGATTCTAATATTGCTGCTGTCTTTTTTCTTTTTCTTTTTTTTTTTTTAACAATTGAAAAATTCTCAAAGGAGTTTCTTCACATTCTACAGATTTGCTGAGAGTTATTATGCAATCTGGCTTTGTCAGTAGCATGGACCATTTCAATTGCTTTTCCCAGCTCTGGCCAACTAATGTTATTAGTCTTTATTAAGTGACTAGTAATACTGCAGAGTTTTATGAGCTTATACTACAAGATAAATAGCACAGGTGAAATCATAGAGAATAGATTCATCCTTGAAAACATGACACACGTGGAAAATGCCCATCTTGTACTTGAGAGGTGAACTGTACATTATATAACATCATTTAATGTTATTTTGTATATAAAGTGCATACTGTGTGATCTTTTGAAAGCTAAAGATATCTTTTTTCCAAAAAATCTTCTAAAAGTTTTATCTTTTTCTCATTACGGAACAGTTTTTATTTTTTCCCTCGGAGTAAACCTCTGTGGGATGGAAATTGATGCAAAACAATTTTGCTTCAACCTTATTCGGGGGAAATATTAAAAATAGCATTAACCGAGTAATAAGAGTAAAATGGAACAAACACATAAAAAAAGTATTAGAACATTCTGAAAATGAAAAAGGAAATAAAAAAAGAGTTGGGCTCCTTGTAAACTTTCCTCACAAAGCATTACACTTACAGACAATACAAAACATACTAGAGATTTTTCTTTTTAAACAAATCTGTGATAGCTATGTGGGCAAACAATTTTCTGGGTCACTAATCAGTGGGAGCACAGATGACCCTTTCCCAATGTTTATTACTTTATGGTAGTTTTGGTGTGGTATTGCAATTGTCAGCAGAGCCAGAAAGCACATATGGCCGTTTCTCTCCTGGTAATAGCTGCTCCACCTGATGTGACCTCGATTTGTTTGGCAGAAACTCCGCATGCCCACAAACAACTGCTATTTACTTCACAGTGCCCCTTTCTTAGCAGTTTGACGCTAAGGACTGCTGGCACCCATGTCTTTCAACATGGAAATTGCTGAGGCAAATAAGGAAGCTACAGTTTCTGTACCTGAAGCTCTTATCAGGTCAGTTTTTAATTATCTCAGCCTTGTAGTGACTGGGAATCTCATCACTTACTGTACCAGGTGCTTACTGCACCTAAAAAAAAAACAGGTGTGGAGCCTCCTTTCCAAACTACCTTGCTGCTGCTTTCTTCACCTCGTGGATCACTTGATCCACACCATCCCACCACCCCGCCGGTTTAGCAATACAGAAATGCTGCATCATCAAGTTGGAGTTGATGAACCTTATGGGTCCCTTCCAACTCCGGATATTCTATGATTCAGTGATGTAAATTCTTGAAGGATGCTAATATATGTAATATATTAAGACTTTATGTGTTAAGCTAAGAGCAACCCCTAACTTGATTAGCCTTTTTTTGCATTGGTTTTCCTTCAATGAATTCAAAGTTCATTTGCTATTTTAAGGGAATCTAGTAAGATTTTGTTCTGTGGGAGGGCAGTACAGTGGGAAACAGTGAGGTTTGGCTGGCAGCCGGAATTAGCTGGAGAATTTCTGGTTTTTGGCTGCACTTGCTGTAATAGCAGATTAGTCTATGCTGAGAGATTTAGTGGGCCCTGCACAAAATTAGAAAACCAAATCTGCTTATGGTGGAAACTTCTCTACCATGTAAAAGCCTGCTGAGATATTCTCTGTACAGTCTACCACTGCCTGCTTTCCCCGGACATCTGATGGCTGGATCATAGCAAAGCCATCTGAGAAGAATACAGCTTTTGGGCCCCTGTATGTGCTTTCTTGCACATGCAGAAATGGAAAGTAAGTCAGACGAAGATGAGAAAAAGTCTGTAAGTTTATTCTGTGCATTGTTTCTCCACAGCCTAACACTTATTCAGGAGATGAATACCTGAACTTTAATAGAAGTGGCAAAACAAGTTCCCATAAATATTTGTGAATGAGCAACAATTATGAAATAGTTTTGTCATTTTTTTCCCCCTAAACCTCCTCCAAACAGGTAATGCTTTGTCACAGGACTGTGCAGTGAGCATTTAATCAAAGCTCATTTATCTTGGTGTCACATCAGTATAGCTCATTTTAGCTCATGCAAGTTTCCTGATTTAAACCAGTACAAATCTGAGATCAATCTGACTTAGTAAGGAGAACTAAGGTCCTATTGATACTGGAATTCATAGGTTTTGAACAGAAAAGCTTTTATGCATATGTCAGTGTTCCTGAAAAATGTTACATGTTTTAATATGTAGTGCATAAATCTTAGTTCAATCTTGGTTTGCTCTAAGAGATACTAATGTTTTCTCCCACATCATTTCTTTAGCTTTTTTTTCCTCTTTGCTCACACAATTTGTATATTTGTATTTTATACTGAATAACTTTTAACAGAGAAAAACTATTTTCATGTATAAATCGATTTTAGGAACCAAAAACATGAGAAAGCTATTTCATGGATTTCTGGCCTGGTATCAGGAAACTGTGGAGAAGTAAACATTACATCTCATCTACTGACCATGAGGTCATGGTATACTCAGTTATGAAAAGTCATTTATAAACTACTACCTCTGTGCATTTGGGGAGGGGATTGTTTTTAGTTTGCACCTTGAAAATCCTAAACCCTAAGGATTCACTCCTACAGGATGAAATCCATGAGGTAAGTTAATCTAGGACTGGATGCTGTTGTTAAAAGCCACACTGTGACAGGAGGAACAAGTTATTTGCACTGTAGCAAGAAATCCTCAGATCGGACAGCCTCTTTTCAAAGTGTGATTGTGGAATGTAGCAGCTGCTCAAGATTCTGCTAGCTTGTGGGAGATTCATGACCGGTAGATTAATTTGCTTTTCACCAATTATAATTTATCTTACATCAGGACTGTTTACATTTTCTCTGTCATCTACATGCATTAGCACCAGGTTAATGTGCAAACCATGTACTAAATTATGTCCTGTATAAATCTTTCCTGGTAAATACCGCAGTCCTTGTCCTTACTTCCTGAGAATAACCTTTGATCTTCACATCAACAACAAAAATAATTACCATCTCTGCCCAACCCAGGACAAGTCATTTCGCTCCTAAATAGCTGCACAGCTGGAGACAGATGTGTGCTTCTCTCTGGATAGACCCTGCAGGGTCTTGCACTAGGCTTTATATCATGCTTGTCATTCGTTTATCAGTGTCCAAATGTTGTACACTGGAAATGTGTGTAAAACATTCTCAGAATTTCAAACAATAACAAAACAGAATGGGGGAGCTGGGAGAAAAGGCTGCAGGAAAAAATAGAAGTCTCCCAGCTGTGCAAACTTAAGTAGCTGTATTAGCAAAAATAAAGTCCAAAAGTTACCTTACTACCATCTTCAGCAAAAGTTGATTCAGGGAATGCATTATTGATTTTCAAATCCAGTGCCAGACTAATGAAAAAATGAATGTTGAAAGTCTTCCTTTAGCATGTACAAACACATTCAGTCTTTGGTATTCTAGCTAGAGGAATCATGTAGTTTTTTTCAGAAACCTGACATTTTCTCAGTGCTGGGGAACATAAAGAAAGATGGTAGAAGTACTCTATCTTTTTCAGCTAAAGATTTTTCTCTCAAGCATATGTCTCAGTGTTGGATTGTTTTCCCTTAATTTTACCTTTGTATCTCTTTTAAGCCAGAAATATTTTATTTTTTCTCAGTCATATGAAAGATTTGTATCATTTCTGCTACATTAGAAAAAAAAGAATTATTAAAGAATATTACAATGAAATGAAGTTAAAAATGATACAATTAAGGGGAAAAGAAGTATTTCTAATATTTTTATGATACAATAGACAGAATTTAAAAGAAAAAAACTGAAAAGATAGATTAAAAATATTTTTAACATTACCTCATGAAATTCAATATCACAAGCTTATCTCAATCAATTATATGTCTACTGATAAACAAGTTATTAGAGTTAAGCTTAATAAAAACCTTTTGTATCCTAGGAGGAATATAAAAACCTTCAAAGCCAATTTAATGAGCCAACTCTTATTAAAGAATATTTTAAAGAACCCTCTGAGAGTGAAAGTCATATAAATTTGATCCAATGTGGCAAATGCAACTCAAAAGGGAAAAGGAAGATGATGTTAAACAGTCTGAATAATTAATTTGGAATACATTTTATTTTTTAATTCAGAAGTCAGTAGGTGTCAACTAGAAAGTGTCAGTTGTCACTAAATAGGGGAATAATTGTCTGATTAGGTTCATTTTTCCCTCTCCTTTACAGCTATTTACTTTTTGTCATCAGTCTTCCCTGGACTCTGCAAGAAGCAGGGACATTCCTGAGTGGCTGCTGCCTGGCTTCACCACGCCAACCCTTTTCACCTGAATGTGGCACCTCTTCTCATTCAAAATAACAGGGTCAAATCAAGTTGGAGAACACTCCGAAGGGGAAAAAATGAAACAGCCTGCTGTTGAGTGCCATGCTCACTTAGCTGCTCTGTTATTTGAGAATTCTAGACAGACTCATCCTCTCTGGATGAAGCAAAGATCTCATCCTTGCTGAACGCTCTTTTTGGTCCTGCAACTGCGTTTAACTCGTAGCGTCAGTGCACCGGTACTAATGTGTCAGTACTACATCGTTACTGATGAACAACAGGAGCCAGAGCTCACCCTGCGCCTCAAAGGACAAATGGTTTGGCATCGTGTGCATCTGTAGAGCTAAGTTCCTCTTCAGTCCCTATAAGCAAGATGTCCTCCTCCATACTACCCCTTGGAACCTTCCCTCAGCTTCTACCAAACCTGAATTACTGCTACGTATGAGAGTGCTAACTAGCATGAGCCAAAACTATACCCAGAGTGAACGCTGGCAATTATTAAACAGTAGTTCAGAGATGCACAACAGGATTGCCATGGGAACAGAACTGACCCACGCCCTGGCCTTGTTGAATTTAGCGTAGAGAGAGTTACAGTAGCTAAAACTGCCATCTTGAATCATGAGGTTTGTTTGAAATGCACAGAGGAAACAAACAAGCAGTTTTTGTGAGCATCTCTGTATCTGCTGTCCATGGTCTTGCTTTTCTTTTAGATATACACAATTATTGAGCAGTGGAGTCACAAAAAAAATTGCTTTTCTTCAGTCACATGAAAAACTATTTTAACTGGCAGCTGTAGAACAGAAGTAAAGCTGACAATGCAAGACAAAGAGAAAAGGCTACTGTACTTTTAAGCTGTTCGCTGAGATAAAACTGTATAAGCAACACCATTCTTTTCTGCAGTGAGATCACCCAAAATAATGAGCTGGGTCTGAGGAAAATTAGATCAGCTACTATGTGAAGATCTCCTATTACATTCGTCAGATAAATGCAGTAAGCTTTCTTGGTCTACATCTCTTTAACATCTCTGTGAATGGGAGGCTTCACAGTGACCACAGGGTTCAGAGTCCAGATTACATATCCTGAAGCAACTGGGGAGTATCACATTCTATATAAAACATTTTTCAGCTAATAAAGCAAGCAGCGATACTTTCAAAAGCTTCTAAGTGATTAAAAGTGTAAGTCCCCTTTTCAGCCAGGACCTTCGTCTGTATCAGGTACAATCATCAAAAAGCAGAGCACCATGACCCCGATTCTTTACATACCTCACTGTTCCCAAGGTGCTCTGCAGGAGTTAAGTTGCTGTCTCTAGGATCCAGAAGCTGAATGGAGAACACACTAAGCTAATGAGCACATAGTGCTAAAGCAATTTGGGAAGATTTGCCAAAGCCCATAGCGTGTGAAGGCCCCATGTAGCTGGAATTCATGCCATGAATTCCTTTGCAAGACAATATTTTTGCAGTCTTAGGTATAAAACCCAATACTGATGGTAAAAGATAATCAAGTCAGCATTCCCTTTTACCTAAAAAGCTGAGTTTTAGAGATGGAGATGCAATAATTTAGGATTCAGAGCATCCTGAGGGGATGAGAGCCCACATCTTCCACATGAGTTTCTCAACGATTAAGAAATTTCTCTCCTGCAATAAGATTTAAGTATGCTACTGAAAGAAAAACAATTCTGTCAGGCAATATTAAGGCCACTTTATTCCAAAATATCCACCAGAATTGAAAGCCACCCTGCTTTCAAGATACCCAATTAAGACATAAACAACCAACAATGACGGGGTATGTGCCACATACCTGGGAAGGTGGAGAAAATGAGGGGGACATGCAGGAATATTCCATGGGTAGAAAATGATGGTGGACTCTTGTGGGATGAGGAGTACTGGGCTGGGTGCTCAGCTAGGCCCAACGAAGATCTGGGAGCGTTGGCTTCAGCTCATGAGTCACCTGCTGCCACTGAGGCAGCTGTGGATGTGCAGTGGCTCACATGATGCAGTCAGGTGAGTTGGCCTCCAAGTAGGAGGTGACATCAGATTAAAAAAGTGCAAGTCTCCCAAAGTTAATGTAACTAGAAGCTGAACCTCCACAACCACTGTCTCACTGAAAGGTGGGGAAGCTATCTTCACTCCTATGTTTTTAGCATATGGCTTAATCTAGCATGCTCTGAGGCTGTTTCCACAGCAGCCTGAGCCAGGCAATGTGCTGCCCACCCTGTGCTCCTACCCTGCCTACCACACTGACGAGATTTGATGAGCATTGCACTGAACCTGCTCAATGTGCTAACAACTGTCTTTTTTTCACATCATTTCTTTGTTGGATTTGCCTGCTGAAGTGGCTCAGCTGGTGGTGCCCAAACAACCTCCAAAGGGAGAGGTCAGGACTCTGGCAAAGGGTGGGGCCTGGTGTTGTGCTTACCACAAGGTCTTTAGCTGCTGATCAGGTGTAGCAAGTCCTAGAATGCTCAAAGGGAGGTATCGGAGCACCTCTAGGGAACTGCACTGGAAGAAATTTGGCTTTTGTCAACTTGAGGATTCAATGATGCTTAAGTTGGCATTTTTTTGAAGTTGTGTTTGGTTGAAGATGTTTATTCTAGTAGTGAAATAACATTTGGAGTCCTAGATCAGTTTGGGATTTTTAATTTCTGGTTTTTAAGCTACTTTTGAAAATGTCATGGAAGTCCCTAATTTGTGCAGGTGTCTCTGAGGATTTCAGCCATTATGATCACAAGCCATTCAAGGATAATTATAAATGCTGTAGTAACTTCTGTGTTTTACAAGTCTGCACTAGGCTTTTCAAACATTATGTATGATAATTAACATGCTTTATCATCACACCTGCCCAAGGGAAAACAGAGTTGGACATAGCCAGAATCTGCATTTCAGTAACACTTGATTAATTACAGTAGTGCTTAACAACAAGTTATGAAGGAAGATGCTGATGACTTAAAGAGATTCCCTAATTTTTTCCCATTAGTCAGACTCCTGCCTCCAATGGCAGTATGGCAGTATATAAGCATAAGGTATTAAGTATATGGCAGTATATAAGCATAAGGTATTAAGTACCATATGAAGAAGAACTCAGCTTGAGCTTTCTTGGAAGATTGTTTATCACTACAGTTATCACAGTTTCTCCCAGAACAGTCGCTTCTACTATCTATTATTGGTTATATGGCTGAAAATTATGTTTCTGTAAATAACCAGTTTTGCTTTATATCTATTGTAATTCTTACATTATTACCTTAATTTTATACAAACTTGTTTCCTGCTTCTTAAGAAAGAATTTCTAAAAATACAGTGTTACTGTCTGTAAGGGACATTTATCCAAATCTTGTGAATATTTCTCTCACTTCCTGAGATTTTCCTTGGGAAAAGGACCCAAAGAGTATCCAGCAGTCCCAAGAGATTGTGCTATTCTCATACTTTTACCTGTTTTTTAGAGTTTGATGAAGAAGCTTTGCAGCTTAGAAAGTGCAGCGGTTACAGCACAAATACAGGTGAAATGATAGTAGAAGCTCATCTCTTTACGCATTTTCATGCATTGTAGTTTATCAATCAGATCTTTCTGTGGTTGAGTCCTAAGAACTGACAAATACTCTAAGTATCAGGTAAAAATAAACATAAGAGTAGTGATTTTACCTTCTCAAAATTTATGTCAATGGCAGTAAAACAGAAAAATTCATAGGAGCCAAAGAGGGAAAAGAATTTACACTGGGATTCTAATCAGATTTCCATCAAGTGGTAAAATTGTTACAAGTGCTTTTTATCAAACAATAGTAAGCTTAGAAATTCAAGCTTTTTAACCGCCTGTAGAAGCCATGAGACTAAAATCTGGGCTTTTTGTACCTTTCCTTTATTTGTCACTGAGATGTATGCTGGCTGTTGGATAAATTCCAGGTCCAGGTTTCCTTTCAGTGTGCACAGAACTGTCACACAGTGCCGTGTCATGGGAAAGCTTCATTTTTCAGTGCTGCAGATGAGTGTCAACTCTCTAGTTGATATCAATCAAATATAATAAAGCTACCTCAAAACGCACCAGCTGCACGTATAGACTGAAGTTTTGAGCCTTATGCACAACATCTCAAAACAAAGTCATATGTGATGGTAGCAAAGTACAGCCCCTGCACTGTTGTTTTGGTGCAAAAGAATTGCTGACAGTGTGAATTGGGACTGATAAATGTAGACAAAATACCTGTGCTCAGTGCTCCCACATTAAAAGCAAAACTTGCCTAAAGGAGAGTGTGAGAGGCCTAAGCCATGCTCTACTTTCTGTGCAGTCCTTCAGGGAGAAGTCCTGTACTCTGAGCACACTTTGATGTATGCGCTATCTGGAAGATGCCAGAGATCAACCATGCATAGGGTCATAGGCCAGAGAGACCTAGTTTATGGTAGCTGACATTTACCTGTCATACAGGGAACTCAGGAAGTCAAATGCAAAATGTAGAGCTTGGGGCTTTCAAGTTGTGTTCTGGCCTTTCCAGTGGTATTCCAAGTCCATAAACCAGTTATTTGCAATGACCAGCACACTGCTTGTTTAAAATACATTGAGTGAAAAAAAAAGGCTAGATATTTGTTCAAAGGCCAATCTGTATCCCAAGAAGAGACATTTTCTTTATTAATACATGCAAGTACAGCACACAAGCCATAAACATTACACTGAAAGACATACATATATGCAAATAGAAAGTTTGCTAACAAACAGATAACTAAAACCAATAATAGTATGTGAAGAGGAAAACTGCAAGTGGCAGAACAAGAGGTGATGCTAGGAAGGGTAAAACTAGTAAAGCAGGATTTATAACGGTTTAGAATTTGTCATATTTGTCATGGCTTAAAGTAATACAAATACAGAAATAGTTTGTCACAAAGATTCTGTAGTATTTTATGAAACACTGATCTAAAAGAGCAGATGGTGCTGCAGAGAAATGGAAATCTGCATTGCCACTCTGCATTTAATAAGATATGACATTGCACTGCCTCAACTTCATACTCTCTTGAACATTGCATTACCCCAAAGAAACGTTATGCCTTACCTTTCCTTTTTAGAAAGCTTATCTTGAAGAGCAATTTGAAGGAAATGGGAGGCAACTTTGAGGATTGGGTCATGGAGGACAGTGATTAGAAAAGGTTCAGAGGGATTGATTTGAAAAGCAGGCAGGATGACAAGATAGCCTGCAAGTTTGTCACCTTAACCAGGTGAGAGGATGTGATAAGGGACAAGAGACTGATTAGGCAAATAATTGCTCCAACAGGCCTTAGTATGGAAGCTGGTGATTTGCGATCAGATCAGCAAGGAGTTGACCTGATGTCTGCTAGTGCAATGGATGGAGGAGCCAAATGTAGACCTTGATAGTGGTGGGGGTGGTTGCACTTGGAAGCACATAGATATCAAGGCAGTATGCATGACATATTCCCAAATGTAGTTATATTAAATATACATTACAGTGTAGAATTATAAATAGGGTTAGAAGCTGAAAACTTAAGATGAAAAGTAAGAATAAAATGTTTCCTGGGGCATCTGTGTTCTTCCTTAAGGGCTTTTGGTCCCTTGGGATGTTCAGAGTCTACAACTCGTGTAGGAGATGAAACAAATATGTATAGCCAGAAATCAAAGCAAGAACTAAACCCATCTGGGGATATCACCTCACCAGTATTTTAAATTAATGCACATTTTTCTTGCTCCAAGCTAGTTTGAGATAGTTCTCCACTTTCTCATGACCTTTGAGATTAGGTTTCATCTACCTTTTATTTTTAATCTGAAAATAAATGCAGAGACGTTTGCCGAAAGAAAATATTCTGATCCAGCAAGTTCACTATGATTTTGGAGATATGCTTCCAAAGTAAAAAATTGTAGATGACAAAGAATGTGCTGAAACTGACGCATAAATCCTGAAACCTTTGGTTTCTAGAGACAATAAATGCCCTAAAGGAGCTATACAGTAAAGAATATCACTATAACCACCTGTACTTTTCTCTACCCTATTCACACATAGATCAGTGTCATCAGGGAAATAAAGATCAACACAACTGCAGTGTATTTATAGGCATGGGTTTCAGTTCTCTACTGCCCTGCGCTTTGCTTTAGCATGTACTCATCCATGAAGATTTTTGCAATGTACTGAATCCCCCCACTATGTCACAAACTAGAGAATCCTCCTCTCAGTTCCAGTGAGACATCAGCTCCGAACTCAGACTTTTTTCACAATATGTAGAAAATTCAGAGAACAAAGACATAAGTATTTCAGAGACTGGGGAAAATCACTTGAAAGGAATTGATACAAGAAATAAAAGGATAGCCTGAGCAAACAGCTTTCTTTGGGCATGACCAAAGATCTTATTTAGTATGAAACAAACTATTACATTGAAGTCAAGTGAGCATATTAAAATAAAAATTAGAAAAGAAGGTACAATTTTCTAATAAGTTAATATATCACATTATGTGTATATTCAAATAACTTATACACACTTCCATGACTACTGATATATCTGAATCTCTCATTATCACTAAGGCATTTATCCTCTTAATTCTCCTGTGCTATTGATAAATGCTGCTGAATTAGGAATTCCTCATTCCTGAAATTCCTGAATTAGGAAACAAAGCAACGGCATTTATTCTCTGGAATAGCACTATTTCTGTTCTGCTATACAAATTTCGATCTCAGAATGTCTCACAAAAGCTAATTCATTTCACTTTTCTGTTATAAATGCATCACCAACACATGCAAATATAGAATTTTTGTTTTCCAGCATTTCATAGTGAACCAATGACAAAAGCAAGGAAACACTCCAGTGACTCTGAGCCCTTCTCTTTCTCTAGCATAAATGAAGCACAAGGCTCTGGGTTTAAGCCCTCTAAGCTGTATCTTAAGTTTTAGTAATAACTTATATGAAATGAACTAGATATGACTTTAAACATCAATCCTCAGCCTTTCCAAAATAAATTGACTAAAAAGTTTTGATCAATCGCTACTAGCTTTTTTCTTTACCATCCTGACAAAAATGGGGAGAAAGGATCCCTGCGTGCTAGAATGTAACCCAGAGTTAAAATAAGTACAATATTAAAAACTACAGAAATGAAAAGATTCCTTTAGGAAATTTGCTCCAGCCATTTTTATTGATTTGAAGATTTACATACTTGTGCTTAACAAAGCAAAGGTTAAATAAAGCCACCTTGGACTACATTAAAACTTTACTAACTTGACTGTATTTATAAAGTAATAGTCCACTGAAAACAGAAAATATCTAGCATACAATCCTGATGCTGGAAGAGGTTGAAAGGACAAGTGCTGTCCATGACTCTTATTCATAAAGATCCTAGCCAGCTTCAAAAATATCAGCAGAACATTTTCTATTTTCATTTAATTCTCTTGGCATTTTCATTGGCAATGTGTATATATTTCAATATTAGGTTGCCAAAGGGTAGGAATTCTCAGCTCTGTGCAGATGATTGTACTGCTCAGTGTCTAATGCAGTTAACCTCTCCTCACTGCATCTTCAAAGCAATGCATGAAGCAGGGGAGCAAAAGTAGGACCCTCAGAGATGCAATGAAGCAAAGGTGAAAATAACCAAAAGTACTCCTGACAAGATGTTAGTCAGAAGATGGTGCTGTTAGAACTTCTAAGACAGCTGTGGCTCTACGTGAAACTGAAGCATACAAGACAGGCTCAAGAGAAAGGAAACCCCAAGCAAAAAATTACAACTTGATTTCATAGCAAATTGATGCTCAGCATATCTCTGAACTTACCTTACAGGAATGTACTCAATGAATTCAAGACCCTTTGACTTTTTGCCTTGGCTTTCTTGCACTGTTCACTCCACAGAGTAGGCACACAGAAAAACATACATTTTAAATTGTTGATCACAAAAATTCTGCAAAATGGTTTAGAACTTGTCAGCTCTCTTCAGAGGTCCACAAATGAGCAACAATTTTTTCATGTATTTCTACACCACACAGTGTACTTCCACTTGTTTAGTGTCAAAATACAGGTTCTGAGTGGCATGCTGCTGGCATTACAAACAACGTGAAAACATGCAGTAACAACGGCACTGGCTGTGGAACAGGGATAGCTCAAGTATCTACATAAAACTGCTGGACTGTGTCACATAAAAATAGCCTTAGAAACACTTCCTTTTCTCTTTCTAAGGGAAGAATTGGAAATTGCCCAACTCTTCATTAACAGAATATCACATTTTCTTCAGTGTGAAAAGACTGAAGCATGATTGTGAAAGAGAAAAGCCTGATATTGGCAAACAAGAATGTAATTACCAAAACAGCTGTTTACATGTAAATGATCATGATAATTACATAGAAAATGGGTGATTATAAGTACACAAAATTAGATCAGTCCACAGGAATCTTAATTGTGGTTATTGATACAGTGAGTGGGGGGGATTCTGCAGGTTTTTAGCTAATGGTGGAAACTAGATCATAGAGAAAAAGACAGAACCATTAAGAGGAAAACACCACAGGTGTGATTTACTATCTGACAGCATTCTATTTCTTGGTAGAAAGAAACAGTGTCATTTTCAATCTCTAGAATGCAAAGAATATACATTTCTATAATAAACATCTACCTTCGGACAGGTGTTTTCATGACGCAGGTATATCAGTGGACAGGTTACCATTCCTGGCCACACTTCTGGAGGTACTGATCCTCCTGGAGGAAGTTGCTGTATCTTTCTAGTGAAACAGTCTGTTTAAAAAATGTAGGAAAGGTCCCATTTGTGAACTAAAACAGCTTGATTAGCTTGACGGTGCTTGAAAAGCTCAAGCAGATCACTCTTCTTCAAGATGGATAGGCTTCATCTGCTGCAGCTCATGGAGCCAGGGCAGAGCAGAGGCCAGGGCACAGAATCATAGAATCATAGAATTAGCTAGGTTGGAAAAGACCTACAAGATCATCCAGTCCAACCATCCACCTACCACCAATAACCCCACTAAACCATGTCTCTCAACGCTATACCTAAATACAGGTAGAAGCCTTCTGCACTGTCACTGCTGCACATAGAAGAGGGTACTAGTGCTAATCTCAGTTATAGCCCCCTTTTAGAAGACATAGCTACAAGAAAGGCTTTCAGAGAATGTATGCACCTGCCAATGGCTGCAAACGTATGCAAGGCTGTTCCTTCTGTTTTGTAGCTAAGGTCTGTAAGGAGAGTGATAGCATAGCTATGTATTATATTTAGTTACCTAATTTAAAAAAATGTAAACACATGCATGTCATCTGATTCTTGCCTTGATGATTATTACTTGGCTCATTTCTTATAGGTTTTTTAACAGCAGAGGTCAGTTAAGGGGAAAGATTCAGAGGAGTGAGAGGAAAATATCTTAGGAAACATTTAGCAATGCTACTTAGTTATTCTAGAATAAATCTGGAGGAACCGTATTTCTTCTACTGCAGTTTGTATTTATATCATGGGAAAAGCCAAGAGAATGGTAAAAGACTTAGAGACAGTCGGTGGAAATGGGGTGTAACATGATTGAGGAGAGGGGTCAAATTCTTTCCTGCCAAAAATGAGCAAACCTCTGTGAAAATGTCAGCAAAGCTTCACTCAGAAACACTAGTAGAGCTTTTAGCCAGGCTGGGAATTTCACAGTGAATATTTTTCCATCATTGTCACAGAGGCATATCTTTAAGCACTTTTCAGATGAAATGCAGTCATTTTCAGTGCTCTCCACCATGCACCGTCCTGTGGGACACCTCTCCCATTTGCCTGCCGTGGACATGAAGATGCAGAGCTCCTGGATGCCTCCATGTTTCAGCTAAGTCAGAGAGGGGAACTCTGCAGCTTTCAGGCTCCTCTCCTTGGAGCTAGGAACTTGCAGTCTGCAGCAGCACTGTCCCCAGCAGCCCAGCCCTCTCAGGCTGCTGGCTCCTACCAGCCGTGGGCCAGCTCTTGGCCCGCTGCCCCAGCAGCCCAGGTCTGGTCTCTTCCAATCTCCAATGTTGTTGTGATCTTTCTTATAAGCTTTTAATGGAAGTTTTGGAATTTCAGTTCAGTTCTGAAGTGAGATATCTTTCCCCCCCCAGAATTTTAAGTCATGACCTTCAGCCTGTTTTTGTCATGGATAGATGAAAGAGCAAAAGCATAGTGGCTTGATTATGAGGAGAAGAAAATTGAGAACTAAGCAGTTAAATTGTATTCTGGCACAAGTGAAATTCTCATTACCTCACTGTCCAATACAGACAAACAGAGAGAATCAGAAATATGTTTATGAGGATTTCAAGGCCACTGTTAGTTCTGGTAGACTGACATCGGTGTATCTGAGAGTAAATATTTGGCCCTTGGATGTAAGTTCAGTGGTAAGAAATGTAGATCCTGCTAATAAGCAACTCTTTAATTTTGTCTGCAAAATATGAAATTTAACGAAGATTTTATTTCCTTAATTTATTTATTTTTTAGTAGTTGTTTTCATTCAGTTTTTGAAGAGGAAACCAATTATGATTTTTTTTCCTGTTAAATACACAAATTCTTTTCAAAGGAAGATTTAGTGGAACTCTGTGCACTTACCTACACATCTTTATCCACAAGAATTTATTGCATGATATCAAACCAAGAAAAATCCCAAACACGTGTGAAGAAAAGTAAAGGAAATGTCAGCAAAATGTTTTCTCAAAGTTTCACATCCCAATTAAACAAGCAACCAACTTGGCAGGTCTTGTCTTTGTTCCATCCCTGCAGCACAGTCTAGGGAAGAGCATTCCCTGTGGGAGTTGTTAGTCTTGAATAATAAAACAGATAACATGCAGAGAAGGCTGAAAAGAGTTGTTTCAGGGGTTAAGCAAGAAACACTCATTTTGAAAAGGAATCCCAGTGGTGGGTATATAATTGGCCCAAATAAAAGAGAACATGCTTTCTTGTGGCAAGTTAATAAAAGACAGCTCAGACCAAGAAAATAAGCAAGCATGAAAAGTGTTGTTTTACAATGAGATCAATTTGGGGAGTCTGATGTATGTGTCATGTTTCTCCACCAAGTCTTGTCCAACTTTTGGTCTCTGTGCAGCTGTGTATCTCCAGGTTTGAGCCTGGATTTCTCCTTTGTGGAAGGACTTCTGAGGAAAAATCTCCCTCCAAGGTTTATCCTCACAGTTTAGTTGAAGATCTTTCTCATTTTTACAAATGTTTCTGCTCACAAGTCAGTTGGAGACCCAGAAGAGACCGGAACAAGTTATACAGAGAAGACCCCGTTCCCACATCTTCGCTTCAATTTCTCTTTCAGAGAGCTGTTCCCTAGAAAATATGTTGTTCTCATATCTCCAGCCAACATCTGCCCTGAGATCCCCTGCTATGGAGTTCTTAACACAGTCTTAACTCATTGCTGAACATCCCACTGAGCAGAAGCGTGCAAAGAGGAAGAGAGAGGGATGCCTTCAGCCCTATTAGTGCAAATATACAACTCTACTAAAATGGTCCTCCAAGATCTGCTTCAAAGAGGTCTCGGTTATGCCCACAGAAGTAGCTTCAAAATATAACCACTCTTGCACCTACCTCCACATGCCTTGATTTTCTCTGGGCGCATGCCCATATTCTCACTAAAAAATCATGTAACCAGAAAAGTACTTGATAAATGTAAATTACACATCCACATAAAGCCCTAAGATTGCCTACAATCAGTAAAGGATCTGAGCTGCAGGAACAGGGTGAAGTGTATCTGTTACTCTACAAGCAATGCTTAAAGCACTGCGATACTGAAATCTGGTTGTCTCTGCTATATTTCTTCTCCTCTGCTATTATCTCAGGCAAATGTCTCCACCTTTCTATACCTGCAAGGTAGGGATAACAGTAACACATCTTTTATAAAGCATTAACATCTGCTAAAGCAATGGAAATATTTTCATTCATATTAACAATAATAATTGATGGTGCCCATCTGGCAGCAAAAAAAAAAAAGTGCAGGAACAGAGCACAAAGCATTTAGCTGAAAATATAGCAGTCAGGAGAAGTGCCTGTGTCATGTGTTGTAAAAATGGAAAACAGAACACAAAAGGCCCATTTAATTCATATGAGATTCCCAGTTCCTCATGTACCATGTTTGGTGCTGATTTATTTGAATTAAGATGGCAAGAAAACCTCGTCTTGCTGCTTTTTGTTGGATTTTTAGTTTAATTTTCTTTTGTTTTTAATCAAGCTCTCGCTCAAGCCGTGTGAGCAAGTATCCAGTAACACATTGTAAATCACAGTTTGCAACCTCTCTGACTGCAGATGAGATAGTAACAGATAATGCTGTATAATTCACATGTGGCCCGTTCGTCATTCAAGCACCACATGTTAGATTCTCTCAATGCACAGATGAATGTGGGAGCAGAAAAGTTGTTAGAGACTGCAAAGAACATAATTTTAAAGTCTTGGTTCTTAGAAGCCCCTGCTTAATGCTGAAACAATTCAGAATTTTATGAGTACAAGCCTAAGACCTTTTCAACCACCTTTAGAATCATCTTTGAGTCAAAGTCAATTTACAGAGAAGCTGGTAGAAGTTTCAGAAGACAGGGTGAGAAAAAAATGGAATAGAAAAATATGCAGTCAACAATCCAGACAAATGGTTTTCCAGGTAAATGGCTGAGAAAACGGAAGTGTCTGACCTCTGATGATGATAAAAAATAGCAATTTCACAATGCAGTGGTATTTGAAAAGTGTCAGAAATAATAGTCCTGCAGTTGCACAGACAAGGTCTATAGCACAGCCACTGTTCTGAACCCCACTTTGTGGAGAGATAGGTGTAACCCAAAAGTGCAATTTCTCTGTATTGTCCCTAAAAATAGACACAGTTACAGTGTCTACACTAGAGATGTAACTCACAGTGCCAGGTACATAGTGTTTAATACAGTGAGGCCCTGAACTGTCTGACATTTGACTTCTATCATAATATGAAGACAAAATACTGACTTCTAGTCCTGTAGGTACCTATAGAACACAAAATAAACAGCTGTGCCGGACTGGTTTCTTATTCCTGAAGATATCTGAAATTCTCACATGGCTCCTTTACCTGCCTAATCACTCAACACAAACACGAATTCATCTAAAAATGTAAACAGGCCCTGCAGAAAGAAAGAGTCATAGGGTTGGAACGAACATGTCAGTCAGGATAAATGTTCAGAGAGATACGTGACAGAACAAGAACAGAACAGAGCAAGATCATCCTTTTTGCCCACAGACGTCCATGCAATGCTTGTCGGAGGTATCTCTAGCTGAGTTTCATAGTGACTGGATGTGCTGCTATGTTGTTACCAGATGGCTTTATATTAATTTAATTTTTAGCTTGATCTTGCATTAGAAGAAAGGGGCAAATGCAGTCTGAACAAGCATGTTTTTGACTATCAGCAAGTCTCTCATACCTGTTCCCTGATTAATTAAAGGTTTTTACTTCTAGCCAAAATCAAGAATATTTGGCACTATAAATACTTCGTTGAAATGGACATCCAGACAGAGCAGAGATGCCCATCCAATTCCAAACTGAAGGCAGACTGTTACGTGGTTCACAGCGTAGCACACCAGAGAATTTACAAATGCTCTGCACTTCAGTCAGACAGAGATCACCTTGTCTTCATAAGGTCTCACAGGACTATGTACTTTTAAGGGAAAATTAAATAATTGCTGCTGGAATACTGTGCACCTTTCAGCTTTGACTTCTACAAGTTGAGTTCTTCTATGCCACAGAAATTGTCACTGGTAGCATCCTGTAAATATTTGATTTAGGCCAACAATGTATAGCAATAGCACTGACATTACGAGTAAATTGAAAATTAAGATGTTCAGGCCCATAGTGAAACACTGATTTTGTACAGTTTACTCTATTGTTCTATTTTTTAACTCTTTAGACTCTACCCAGTTGTTAAGGATCCAGAAAATTTAAGCAACTCTAAAAAGGATATAAGTGCTCTAAGTGCTAATGGAATTATCTTAGCAATTATATAAATGGGTACAGATTATGATAATATAATTTGATACATTTACATACATGTTATTTGTATATTTGTATGTGTATATGTTATGTATAAACATATGTAAAATCACAGATATTTCATAGGACCTAGCAAAAGAACAAAAAGCCCTGTACTGAGTAGTCTTAGAGAGGGGGTTACCTGAACCAGCTTATATGAAAGCATACATGTATAACCTTATTCAGAGCATCCAGAGGGTGTGGTACTAATATTCCTCCTTTCAAACAGAGGAATTATTAGTTAGGTATTTAAGGAGATTTTAAAAAATATTTCTGCATTTCTAGTACGTTTTGAGTGGAGTGTGAGCAGTTCGGAGGTATGATTTCAAGGTGTGATATTTATTAATAGAGTAGATGGCTCAACCAGCTGCAGCTTAAAAAAATACAGGACATATCATAAGACATAACAAAAGTCATTTTGAAAAATGTCTGTAATAAAAATGAACTGCAACAAAATGCATGAATGACTCTAAGCAATCTCTAGCTTTTACCTTTAAAAAAAGATGTGAAAGTGGTGTCACTTTGTCATGTGTCTCAGAAGCAAAATCACAGTAGAACAAAGTAGTATTACAGGTTTATTATGTCTCAAAATATAGAAATATATTCCAACAGCATATTTTTAGAATAATATAACAATAATCCTCCATTTCTTATTCTCAAAATGGTACACCACTATTTAAAAATATATTACTTAATGTACCCAAAATGTAGTTTTCATCAAATTCTATTTAGAAAAAATCAACTTCTGAAAAGCATATCCTCCTGCCCAATTTATACAGCAACCTGAAAATTTTTTGAAAATAACTCAGGAATTTAACCTTTTTTATTTAGCCGTTCCAAAATGGTAATTCAATTGGAGACATAATAATTTGATATAAATCATTGCGTGTGAACTGCATCTAAATGTAGATATGTTGGTAATGTATGTATAAAGTAGAAATGGAAGTGTAAAATGGAATTGTTTGCATTAAGGAGATAGAGCTCCGAAGACAGAAGTCAGAACTGTAAATTTTTCAAAAAACTGCGTGTATGCATAAAAAAATGTATGTAATACTCCAGTAGCAAGATAAAATAAATTAGTTTCTGCAGAAACAACAGTTGCACATTCGCATGCGTACAGTCACACATACATGCTGATTTTATCAGTCTGTCAAAATCTGAGTTTTCTGAAATATGCCTTAAATAACCACTGAAGTCAACATCTGCATGAATGGATTGCCTAAGGAGAAACTGGTATGTACCATTCACTTGTTGACAACACTCTGAGAACTGTTAAAAAGCATTTTTAATCAAGGTAGTTCAAGATAAAAGCGTATTATGGTTAGCCATATAATAAAGAGAAAACTGAGTTTCAATTTTCTCATTTTCATAATGCTAGAACAAAGGGGTGTCCAAAGTTCTCAAATGTGTTAAATTCAAATAAGCGTATGGATGCTGGTGGTGAGGATGATAATGCTACCATTATAAATTGTGCGACTCACAACCACAGGATTTTATTTGAGGCCAAAAGTTTAGGGAAATGAAAAAAAATTGTATGGATTTAAGAAATTTCGAAGTTATAAAAATTGATGCTAAAAAAAGGAAATATATCCCATCTTACATCTCATTATTTAAACCAAGCCTTCTAGGAAAGAAGACAGGACTGACAGGAGGCTGCAAATTACCCAGCAGCTCCTTATGAATGGTATTTTTCATCTTTCCATGTGAACAGCCACCATCACGGACAAGTATATGGTAACTTCACCTATGTGATGGTACGGCTTGTGTGGGTTTTTATTTGATTTTACCTTGTGCTGTTACTATAAAAATATTTGCTGCAGTAGCATGATGTGATGGATAATGGACCGATGAACTGAGGTAAGAACGTTGTAGTTCAATGCTTAGTGTTAACTTGGAAGGTCTGATACAGAGGCTAGAGTCTGTCTCTGCAGAATTCCCAGAGCTCTGAGCCTTTTGCAAACCCTGCAGCCCACAGGCCCAGAAGTAGCACACTCCTTCAGTTACACTCATCTCGTTAAAGAAAATAGTTACATGTGCAATCTCTTCACTTCTATTTTCTATCTACTATTTATTTACTTTAACACTGTTCAACATTTCACTTCTTCTAATGGAGCAGAACTTCTAAAAGAAAAAAATATGTTTGGCCAAGCAGTCTTGTTTATTTTTTTTGTGCCTTTTTCTAAATAAATATCCCTCCACAGTTTTCATTGGCACAATATGACCAAACGTATTTTCATTCTTTAAACAATATGAAGCAGTTACAGAAGTTCCAGAGTTACTAACCTTAAAAAAATCAATACAAAGATTTTACTTTAAAGTATGGAAATGGAATTACATAGGTTCCAGTATGTTCAATTCAAAAAAATTAGTTTCTGAAGTTCTGCTGCTGAGTAAGGTGACCCATAAAATAAGTGATTTTGAAATTTTGCTCATACAAAAGAAACTATATACTTTTAAATAAATAAAAGCTGCTATATACATTATACTGTACATTTAAATGAGAGATGACATGAAATGGAATAAATTTCGAACTGCCTTTTCATCAGCAAGGCTTGTATCTTGACTTTATTACAATTCTGAATAAGCCCCTCTGCTTTAGATTATTATTTTTTTCATCCTAGTGGCAGCCACATGAACGCACCACCATATTCCTGTATTTCTTTAAAATAACGTTGGAACTGTCATCAAAGTAGAGCACGGAGATTGCATTCAGTTTTGTTGGTGCACAGCATGGCTTTGGTACATGATCAGGGAACATCAAATGAACCTGAAAGACAGATAAATATATAGCTCACGTATCAAACAGAGAGGTACAAGGACAACGTTGGTACAAGACATGTCTTTGCAATTCACAGAGTTCTGTGGTTCCAGATTTTCCTCAGCAACTTTAAAGCAGAGCTTACCTCCAGAATGTTGCTCTGATTTCAATTGTGCAGGCAGTGTTATACAATAATAGTACATGGAGAGTTAAGTGGGGAGAAGCAGCCAAGATACAAAGTTGGTTTTCAGATGAAATTTAGAAAAGAGTTGAAGTTAGGCTGCAGTTTGGGAAAACACATATGTTAGTACCATCTCCGCTGAGGACGATGCTTAACATGAAGCACATGCTCATGTCCCTTGTTTCACCAAGACTCCAGCATGTGCTAAAATGCTTTCTTGCATAGAGTCTCAGCATGGAGGAAAGTTGTGACAGAAAGCAAATGCTGTGCGGGCAAAGGCTCATAGCGAAACACTGTTTTCAGTCTATGTAAGAGTAAGATGTGCTCAGACATCATGAGTGTATTTTAAGGTCTTATCTAGGTATCTGTGCATCCAGCTCTACTTCTGTTGAAGTCAAAATCAATTTGTAAGGCAAGTGCCAGCTGGACAGGAAGCTTGGGGAAAGGACCCAAACAGAGAAGGCTTTCTGTACACTAAGCTAAAATATATGAATGAAAGGTTAAAGAGAAGAAAAACAGTTTTGAACAGCATCCCAGAACGAACAAGATCTAGTGGAAATATCTGAAAATGGGGGAAATACAAGCTCTTTGTACTTGAAAGAAGGTTGGATGTAATATTCTGCACATGCTGAAGACTTGGAAACTGGGGAGGCCAGAAAGGAGGGAGTTGTAATAGAGAGGGCAAGAGATTATTAAGGCATGGATGAAGACTTCAGCAGTAATAGGTTTCATTTGTATGTTAAGTCTTTGTAAATCTGTTAGAGCCATCTGTCTTGCAGTGATATAAGCCCAGAGTCTTTGCCAGACAACAGAGAACAGTCTATCAGGAAACGATTTTTACATAACTGTTACCATGAGAAGGTCTTCTGAAATGAGCAATAATAAATCCTGAAGAAACAGTTTAGAAAGGGTTTAGACACACATTTAAAAACAGTTTAACAAATGAATAGCAAAGCACTGGAGAAAAGAATGACTGTGCCATGTTTGAGTTCCACCAGCTCCTGCCTCCCCAGCTCCACAGCTCTGCAGCCCCTCACAACAGTGATGCCCACAGCATGGCAAAGAGGGAGCATCTTAATGAAGGGTAGAATTTCAAAAGCCTGGAAGACAGCGTGTATCTACCTGCTGATGCCCTGAACTGAATGATCATGAGGTCATTTCTACACCAGTGCTTTTTCAGAGGCTGACTAGAGAAGAGAGATAATATAATTCATTAAATACAGCCTTTCTTGTATTTATATGTATCTGTTTGTTCTGTCTACCTAAGTTCAGTCTCAGAAAAAGACAAGAGAGGTACTAGCCCAACATTTCTCCTACGTTTGTTACAAAAGAGAAAAAAAAAATGAGTCAGTAAAGTTTGGAGGGGTACCAAGGAACAATCACTTCCCAACCCAAAGAGTGGGCTCTTTTAGAATGGTGTAATCCGTATGGCTGAGAGATGATTACATTTGGATTAGGGTGGGGTGTATGAATAATTGTTTCTCAAGCCATCCCCATGTGCACACCTTGTGTAAATCTGAATTGTGCATAATTTAAACCATAAAGCATTAAACTACTGTTATCTCATCTAATTTATGTGCAGTTAAAATTTAATTAGCCTCTTGATTTTTTGGCTCCAGAACTGGACGCATGTACAGTACATGCAGAGGGAGACATACAGTTCCAAAAAGGCCATAAAAAGGAGGGAAAATCTAAGTATCCAACTTTTAAAAAGTGGACAATCTACAAATATTTCTTAAACATCGGAAATTAATCATTTTTGGAAAGAGTAGATGCACAAGAGAAAATAGCACTGGTCCACTTCTTATTTAACGGCCCATAATTGCAGCAGGGAACTCTAACTTGAGGATCTCAGTGTAATTGGTGAATTTTCTGGGCAATGTTTACCTAATGATAAACTTCTGCTTTGCTGACTGATTTCTTGTCAGTTCAAGACTGGATGGATTCTGTTCTTCATCATCTCCTAGGCACACTGCTGTATTCCTTGCCAACTAGCATTTGCTGTTCCCTTTCACCTGAACCTCTTACCACAATTCTGTATATTCCCAGCCTCTGACTTTTCTTTTTGTGATTCTTGCTAGCTTCATTTCTGGGGTAGAGGAATAATGTTACACTGGTGACTGGGCTTGAGGAAGGTACATAAATGAGAAGTTGGATGGAAAGGGAATGGTCTCAGCACATGGTGAGTTTCTAAAAATATCCCTCTCATGTAACATAGCAATTCTCACAAGCAAAGTTTTTTTTTCTATCGAAAAGAATTGGGGAAAACCAAAATTTATTTTCATTTTCTTTTCTTTTCTTTTGATTTTACCCAGGAGGGTGATAGCTGTACTCATTTCTGAAGGGGAAAAGGCTTTTCAGGCCCAGTTGTTCTGTCATTTCTAGAAATTTATAAGGAATGACAACCATTTTATCTTCTCATTTCATCCTCCCACTCCTTTCTTGCTTATTGTATCTCATTCCTCCATTTCTTAATCCATCTCTTAATACGAATGATTTTCAGAGCCAATTCTTCAGCTGCCACATTTGAAAAATCACAACCATTCATCAGACCTGTAGCACTGCATTCTAAAGGTCTTGATTTCTGGAGCTGCTGTGTTTCCCGAAGTGTAGGTGAACGCCTGTGGGCTGGAGGAGGCCTTGTGAGCTGATCCAACTAAGATCATCCTTTTGGCAACTCTGGTTGATGCACAGGACTAACATAAGAACTGGCAGAGGCAAAAAGCTGGCTGCAATACTTTCACATGTACCAGGCAGAGCAACAAATTCAAACACACTTACTTATAAGTTGTATTTGTTAGCCAGGCATGACTGAACACAATTTCTTACATGCAAGCGCATCTGCTTGCAAAGCTTCACATTCAATTATATTTTAAGTTTTTTGCCAACAGTTGACGACAGAGGTCCAGAGTGGCCAAGTGTCAACATTTCTGGAAGGAATAGCTTGTAGATGTTAACATGGAGCTTCAATAAGCTGCAGGAAAAAAAAATCAGGAGAACCAGACACCCCCTTTGGCTCCTGTCTACACAATTCTCCAATAATAAGACACAATCTTCTCATGTATTATTATTTTGGAAATTGAAGGGAAATCTATCACACAGGCCATTCTGGACAATTCATCTCTTCTCCAGTGTAATCATCGAATCATGTCTTTGAAATGAGTAATTTCACAGAAATAACCAAAATCCAACAGTGGTAAACAGAGAGGAAGAGACAGGCCCTGTCCCAGGACGCAAGCGCAAAACAGGGAAGTGTAACATAGGCAGGGACATACCAGTGTCTGAACAATGGCATGGTTTGTTGCGTTCATGTGGGCATTGAGGGGAAAGGAGCACTCTCCATCACAGTAAAATGCAGCGTAGCCCTCTGGTGCAATAATCCAGTCCTAAAATCAGAACAAATAAATTCACACAATTTTATTTTATTTTTTTCACACAGAGAATGTAGAACTATATCAAACTAACTAAAGCTTGTCCAAGGACAAAATGAACTTCAGAACGTGGCATGTTAATATACTTTTTTTGCCAAAAATAGAAGTATTTGCTTTATTCCTGCAAAACTCCAATGAAAATTAAATTAAGCTGTTCTGAATACCAACTAATGACACTGTAAGGGGAATTAAAGGTCCAAACATATTTATTTGCAAACTTTTCTTCCGGGACTGAAATTCTTTACTACTTTTTTGTGTAATAAAAGTAATTCAAATGTATCCTCTTTCTTCATCATATTCAATACTATTAATTGCAATATTGCATGAGACTAAGAGTTACTAGAGATTACTCAGTTGAATGGCACTGAATCATTAATTTTGAGAATATCTAGCAACAGACAGTATAGGGAAAAGAACATATGAAGGAAAATATATTAAAACGTTGACAAATTGATGTGTTTAGTTTGCTAAATTCCTCCTTTGCTTGACAAAGGTAATGGATTTGCCATGGGAAGAAGGGAGAGAATCTATTTCACATTTTTTATTTCTTTTTATCGCATTCCATCCTGAGTCTCACAGATTAAATACTTTACAGTGTAACTTTGGTTCTCCATCTCCAACTTCAATTTTTTCAAGTATTTTATGTGGAAAAAAAAATATTTTCTTTTTTCTATGACTACCTTGACTGACTGATCTGTGAGCCTTGTGTATCATGGGGCATGTGAGAATTTCATGTTTCAACAAAAAAAGGAAAGAACTGGTGATACCTGAAAAAGGCAGACAATGCTCACTTGTTCAGCAGCCTGAACTCAAGTCAATATCACAAGCCTGCCCTGTCACCACAGACAGGATACTTATGCTCTGCAAACTTGTAAAAACACTATTCCTAAATCTTCAGGCTTCTGTGAGGATAAACATACTACACAAATCAGAATCTGAATTGAGCCAAAAACAATCTAAAATGTTCTCTATTTTCTTTTCCTCATAATAACTCTACTTCTGTCTTTACGTCCCTTTACTAGAAGTAACTTCTTTTTCTTTGTACTTTATAAAAGAGAGAGTTTTTCCTAGGACTTATGTCAACTGGGCTTTGGTGTTTTAAAGACCACTGAACAGTGATGTAAGTTTTCATTGTCTATGGACCCCAACCTGGTGAAATCACTTTGACTCATGGAAGACTGGAGCAGGGAAAATTTGAGGGCAAATTTCAAAAGTCCCTTTGCTAACAACTGTGGGGATTTAGGTTTCATTTACTCCAGACCCATGCAGATCTTGAGTAATGGTTCAGATTTATCTTTCAGTGAATGCATTCAGATTGTAAAGCCAGTAAAGTTTGCAAAACACTTGAGAGAACAGCACCAAAAAAGGTAGAGAGTTAGTGATAGGGTTTCATTTCAAAATGCATTTAAAGAATTTGTCTCTCATCAGTGAAATACCAATTACCACGAAGAAAACATACTGTAAATACTGGGGGACTGTAAACTAGACTGTCCCAATTAGCATTGATAGGAAACAGAATTTATAATCATACCTGCCATCCCAAATCTCGGAAACTGACGTAAAGTTCATGTTTCTTACAGGCTTGCTTTTGCTCACTTGTGTTATAATCTATACGAAGAAAATAAAAAGTCAACACTTTTTTAAGAAACATGGTTAGAACTGAAAAGAGATTGCTGTTTTTGAACTCCTGACCAAACTGTTCAAAGGAAAGTGACGTGCATACTGTCATTTATACTCCTAGGGTTGATCATATAGGCGATGTAGAGTAGGATATTCAGAATAACCAGTGTCAGCCTGATGCAATGTGTGTATACAGCAGGAATAAGACAATACTAGGGAAAACAGGTTAATATGACTTCTGCTTGCTTGCTAGCTAAGTGACAATTCTGATAATATCTGCACGTGTAATTAAAGCAGTACACCAACTGCCTGATCCAGGGTATACTGAAGTCTTCTGCGTGTTGGCACAAACTTAATCATGAGGTAAATAAAGTAGCCCAGTCCAAAAGATGAGTTAACAGTGAAAAAAAGTGGTCCTCAATCAGCAAAACTTCCAGAAGTCTGTTATTTAAAAGTTAGCATGTTTTGTACTCATTTTTAAATCATATTTTCTGGAAACATTAATCATTAAATGATGTGTAGTTTTAGATCTAATACGGTACACGAGTATAATCACAGCTGCTTTTTAAAGGTCTGAATGTTTCCAGGCAGTGAGTGATGTGTCAGGATTGAAGGACATGCAGAACCTACCACGTGTGCTTCTCCAGAACAACCTTTAGTCTTGAGAAAATGTAGTATTTTTTCCTTACTGCCCCTGAGTAACAGGAAAAAAAGGTGGTGTGGTCATGCCTCCACCCCATTAGCACCCTGGATTTGGTTTAGTGTCAGTGAGATGTGCAAGGGAGCAGTATTTTTTGAACAGTTCTTAGCACTAAAAAACTTGAAGCTGGGATAGGACGATCTGTGTTTAAAAGTCCTTGGAAAATTAAAGAATAGACTTTTTTCACATAAAATGAAAAAAATAATCAATTTTCATTGTACCTAGAATAATATGGAAGAGCTTTCAGTTGATTGGAGGAACTCCATGATGTGCCACAGAAACTGTAGAAGAGAGAAGGAGGTTCTTCTAGAATTTGTTTTTAGATTTTGTTTTGAGCAAGTTCCTTACAGCTTAACTGAATGAAAAGCTTGCATATATGTTTAGAAATATTAGCAATACCATTTATTAATGCTCACAGTTAAGCACCATGAAGTCATAGGATTGGTAGGCTATAAAAAACCTCAGTGATAACTTAGATATTCTTTCTGCTATAAGATGGAATCAGTATATACAGAGGATTGCTGGCAGTTAATTGTCTGATGTATAGTTAAAAACCTCCAAGAGACTAAGTTCTACAGCATATGAGATAACCTGTTGTGTGGCTTCACCATCTCTGCAGAAAACGTAAATGAGCTTTTCTAGAAATTTGCCAGTTGCTTCTTGTCAACTATTCTCATTTGTCCTATTGTTTATTCTCTAAATTCTTCTCAGTTTGTCTGTGTCTTTCTGAAGATGTGACGGTCAAAACTGAAGATAGTACCACATACAGTAAAATAATTATTTCCTGTGATTTCTGGATGATTTTCTAGCAGTAGGCCACAGAATGCGGATTTTAAAGGAAAATCACACTGCCAAATGATCTACTTCACTTTTTTTGAAGTATTGCTGGCTATTCTGTTGAACTTGTGTAAATCAATGGACAAAGAACAAATTAGGGTTGTGAATATTGATGAGATCTGCTAAAACCATGAGATCATGGAGCTAAAGGTTCAAAAGAGGTGACCAAGATCAACAAGAGAATTGCAAACCTGGGCTTCAGGGGAACAGGACAGATTTCAGACTCAGAGGTCTTCTTAATGTGACCTGATGGGTAATTGAGCTGGAGTCCAATGGAGCTTGGGATAGCTGGCTGATCTGATCTGCCAGGAGAACCTCTGAGAAGCATCAGGTAAGTGCATTCTCATATGCAGGTCAAGCAGACAGTAGCACAAAGCTACTGTGGCTGAATAGTAAGCTCTTGACTGAGTTCAAATTCAATTATGAAGTAATTTTAATATTGATGTACAATGAGAAATAACATAAGACGTATTTCCTGAGCATATAAGGAAGAGTAGCAGGAAAGCCAAAGCTCAGCTGGAGTTGAAACTTTGATGAACATGAAGGGTAACAAGAAGTACTTCTATAGGTATATTCAAAACAAGAGACAAATTAAGAAAAATACAGATCCTTTGCTCAACCAGGCAGAGAACCTTAGTGATAAGGACTCAGAACAGGTTATGGTACTTGATGCCTTATTTACCTTGTTTTTTACTAGCAAGATTTGCCTTCAGTAATCCCGAGTTCCTGAGCCTAGTGACTGAAACTCTATCCACACAGTAAAATAAATAGAGTTAGGAACCGCTTAAGCAAATCAAAGACATACAGGTCTCTGTGAGCAGAAGGCATGAGTTTAAGGGTGGAGAATGAGTTGACCAATCTCACTGCAAAGTCACTCCCTGCCATTTCTGAGTGTTCGTTATGACTGAGGAGTATTTCTTATGATTCACAAATGGAAAATACCACACCCATCTTCAGGAAGAGTAATCAGCTCAATCTCAGTTTCTGTGAAATCTGCGGATCAAATCCTCCTGAAAGCCTTGCCCAGGCATATGGAGAACAAGAAGGTGTTTTGGAATAGTCAGCATGGATTTATGAAGGCCAAACTGTGCCTAAACAACTTCACTGTTCTCTGTGATGAGCTGGCTAGCTCTGTGGGCTAGTCACAACTGGGTGTTGTTCGCACTCCTTTTGGAAAGTTTTTTAAGAGGTCTTCCATAGTATTCTTATATCCAAATTGGTCAGATATGTTTTGGATAGGTAAAGAATATAATGGATGGTAACTTGGCTGGACTGCTGGGCTCAGAGGGTTGTGATCAGTGGTATGAAGTCCAGCTGGCAGCTGGTTGCTAGGGATGTCCCTCAAGAACCAGTACTGGTGCCAATACTTTTTAATGTCTTTGTTAACAACCTGAGCAATGGGACAGAGCGTGCTCTCAGCAAGTTCATAGAAGTTACCAGATCTGGGAGAGTCATCAATCATCCAAATTACCAATAAAATGTTGGACTGAATCAGATCCAGAAGAGATTCGATATCATTAAAAATGCCCATCCAAATTTTACTTTTATTAGTAACATGCTATTTGAATATGCTTTTCTTTCTCTTTCTTTTTTTCTTTCTTTCTTCGTTTTTTCTTCCTTTTTCTTTCCTTCTTTCTTTCTTCCTTTCTTGCCTTTCTTTCTTCCTTTCTTCCTTTCTTCCTTCCTTTCTTGCCTTTCTTTCTTCCTTTCTTCCTTCCTTCCTTCCTTTCTTGCCTTTCTTTCTCTCCTTTCCTTCCTTCCTTCCTTCCTTCCTTCCTTCCTTCCTTCCTTCCTTCCTTCCTTCCTTCCTTCCTTCCTTCC